>NW_024382119.1:0-12302 GCF_016835505.1 Polypterus senegalus
ATGGTAAAATAAATACATTCAAACTGAAAACATTCTTTTCCATGTGACCCTGATAAATAAGTAAATTAAAAGAAACTGATGGATTACTGAAACATTCTTTATTTCCTCTCCCCTGTCAAATCCCTGAAACTGATGCACTTGTTTACACTAGATTCACACTGTACATATGCAGAGATAAACATTTTATGCAGGTTAATGCATGTGTAATGGCTAGAATTCAGTATTCTAAAGAAATGACATTTCTGTGTGTTGCTTAGTGTAATGGCTATAAACCAGCGTTTTAAAGAAAGGCAGAAAAATCTGCTACAGGTTATTGTTGATGGTTATCTATCACCTGCTTTGATTAAGTATATCATCCACAAAATGTGGTGATTATAGAACTGTCTGCTTCCTTTGAAATTAACAAGTTCTGGGGACATTGGTTTCTAATCAAGTATTTTTTGATAGCTGGCCACAATACCATTGTTGAACCAAAGTAAATGTGTTTTACACTATTTGTTCTAGAGGAGGAAATTGGTTTGCACCATTGTTTCACCATGTTGCTCTATGCAGAAACTAAAGCATATATATATTTCTGATAAAGGAGAATAAAGCAGAACAGAGAAGTATGGTCTGAGACTCGGGACTGCTGCCTGTTTTTTTATGCTTTTCACCATATGGTTATGGCTACACCCTGTAGCTACAGTGCCTTTACCTGGCCTATGTTCCCCTAGACCGTGAGGCGGTAACACATGCAAATTTTCCTTTGAATAGATTTCGGCATTTTCATACACTTTTCTGCTTGTCATTGAATTTTAAATAAAATTATGCAGCATGACATATCTTTTAAACTATACTACACTCATTTGTTGTCATATCACAAGGGGATATAAAATGTAATTGATTTTACTGGTGTGCTGTGGATTCTCTGAGTTCTCTATGGATGCTGAAATACAGCATCATACGACTACAACCTTAGCTCCTCTGACACAACATTTTAAAACATAGGTAAGCATTTTTTGCTTTTTAAAGCATTACTGAGATGTGCTGTCAAAAACATTCACATAAAATATAACCAACATTCAAATGAATGAAATCAAACAAATCAAATCAAAAAATTCATATTTTGTTTCTTTAAAAGTCTATCCAGTTTTGTTGATCCATGTTTGAGAAACAGGATCAGAATGAGAACTCCACCCTAAGTGAAAACACTTCCATATGCATACAAATATGTGCAAAGAGATAATTGCCCTTTTGTTATTTATGAGGTTGATGTACATTTTGTACATTTGTTTTCTCTGATCCTCACATGCATCTGTGAATTTTCAGCACCTGGGTTTACTCCCTCAACACTCCATTGACTGTATTAGGGATGTGTGATTATTTAATACTTTGAAGTGGAGACACAAGCGCTATCTAACATCCACACAGAAGCTATTTGTTTGGCCCAACTTGATAAACCACTTCCAGTTTGTCTTGTCTAGTGATACTGTTTCTTCTTTCTCTTTTGTGTCTCTTTTGTTAGAAATGTGATTTACTCTTAATTATAAATTGTTACATGGGTCCTCATTTCAGTCAGTTCACTTTCTTTTTTGGGTTGCACATCCCCTAGTTGGGAGCATGTGCTGGTGCTTCCACAATAATCCCCAGTTACCAAACAGTCTACAAATGAAAATGAGTGTTACGGAGTGTAAAACTTCACATATATCAACACAGGTTGAAAGTTCTTAGAAAAGACAGCTATGAAAATCAGTTACACACAGAACATTATGTAAATTAAAAGGTGCACTAATTTAAGGAGCATTTGGTTTCTACCTTCTACACAAGGTTACTGTTAATTTTTTGTTAAAATATTATTGCTTTCATTTGTCGAGCTTTATTGTGGTTTCAAGGACTGTGTGCATGAAAATGTGTTGTGGTTCAACCATGGCTATTGCTCTGGCTTGGGTTTATTTTGGTATATTTAATGTTTTTTTGTTGTTATTTAAGTTCCCATGTTTTTATTAAGTGTTATACAAAGTGTTTTTTATTAGATTTTCTTTAATTATTTAATGTAAATTATTGTCTTTCTATGCATAATATTGGTATGTTCTTTTATGTCCTTTGTATTTTGTGGCATCACCACTCCTGAGCCCTTCTTCTGGCAATGTGAGTCAAAGCAAAGGAAGCTCATATGTGGAGCAATGTACAGTGGAATCTCAGGTCATCACCGTAATTCATTCCAAAACTGGTGCAACCCGATTTGAGTGCGTGACACAAAGTAATTTCCCATATAGGATTGTATGTGAATACAATTAATCCGTTCCAGACCATATGAGCTGTATGTAAATATATATTTGTTTAAAGATTTTTAAGCACAAAAATAGTTAATTATACCATGGAATGCACAGTGTAATAGTAAACTAAATGTAAAAACATTGAATAACACTGAAAACCTTGAATAGAAAACTTACCTTGCAGTCTCTTTAAAACAAGCCGTGCATACTTTAACTGCCTTCGTGCTCGCTCTCTGCGCTCTCTCTCTCATACTAGCTTGTGTTCTCTCCTTGCTTGCTCCTCGCACAGGGAGACTGAACACATCGCGGAAATCATAGGCGTCTGAACCGGAAGGAAACTGCTTGTTCATCACCCGAGTGTGTGGTCGAGAACAGATGCAAAAGTTTGGCTAACTTTTTGGTTGTAACCCGATTTGTACGTGGTCCGAGACGTTCGTGACCCAAGGTTCCACTGTAGTTTTTTTGTTTTCTTTCTTTTTTTGCTTTGTTTTTTGGAATATTCTTTCAGAATGTGTATTGAGATTTATGTCCTGTTTAGGAAAATCCTTTTTGCTTTTTTGGGCTTTTGCCCAAAACCCTTAAAAGATTATTTGTTGACTTGTCTTTTCAAGCCAAAGGTTTTTACGGTGTCATTTTCCCTTCGAGATATTATAGCTCTATTAAGAGCATTTTGAACTTTAACATCAGTTTCTTATCCTAGGTACAGGCAGTATTCTTTGAGTTGATGAATTACGGAGGGTTAGTTTGGACAAACCAGTGGAGATTCTGGTCTGATCTGGTGCTATTTTAAAGGCCTTATGCCATTTTCGCTATGGTCCTGACCATTTCATAATACAATGGGTGTTCGCATGCGGGAAGGCAATGAATGGAGCCCTGCTTTATTCTCAGTGATGATGGAATAGGCTTTTAAAACCTTCTACTAGAGTTACTGAGTCAGCAAATGGATGGGTAAATGGATAAATAATATCTTTGTGATATTGTTAAGATAATTTGCAATTGTTGAAACAGTGTAAAATAACAATTAAAAACAAAAGAGATGGAGTTGTTCACATATCATCGGGTATGCTTGACTCCCTCACCTAAAACCTCCAAGCTTGTACTCTCTTTAAAATAGTGAACAACACACTGTTAGAGGGACAAGAGTAAAAGCCTTATACTCTCTGCAGAGAGTTATGAGGCGACCAGGAGAGAGAGGCAGTGTGGTGTTTTATTTTTGGAAGACATTTACAAGGCACATGACATGTAGACAGTCATTGCAAACTATACAAACACCTTTGTGACAGCTTGGTTTAATTTAAGTTGGGGTATGCCAATATTTTCTATTTTATTGTTCTTATTCTAGTTTGTTCTTTCTTTGATGTTTGATATAGTTTAGCATTGCCTTGTTGTATACGGATAATTGTTCACACATCAGATGTACAGCATATTGCATTCATCAAATCGTATTAAAGAGCCCATGAATTGGATTAAGCATTTGAGAAGGAATGAAATCGTGTAGATGATACTTCACTTAGACCATCAACGTCTGTCTCCATATTGGCTGCAAAACCCTTTGTCGAATCCCTTTAGTCTTGTAGAAGATAAAAATGCTGACCAGGAGGAAATGAAGAAAAAGTAAAAAATATTTCAAATAAAATCAGTCAGAAGTCATTGCCACACGTCACTTACTAGCAAATACTGAACAAATAAAATCACACAGTTTAAAAGAAATATCCACAATCTTGGATAATCAGCTTGTGTGTGGTGCTGACCTTTGAAAGCATAGATAATGCAAACAAAACAATTCTCTTGTGGCACCCACATTTAAACATAATATACAGTTTCATTAAGTGTACTGTAAGTGCAAAAAAGTGGTTGAGATGGTAGCAAATGAATTAATTCACCATAAATAAAGAGCTAAACAAACTTACCTGCACATTTAAACATTTTTAGGTTTCAGTGAATCTGAAGCTACGGCAGTGTGGCCACTGAATTTTGAGTGACAACATGTCATTTTACTCTCAGTTCACATCAAGCAGGGAAGCTTAAGACAGTCAGTGGCTGTCAGATACTTCAGCATGGCTAAATACTTAATGCCACAGCTTCAGAGCATCTTCTGTGGTACACCCACTTTATTTAATGAAATACAACCATGGATGATGTGTTCCTACTCCATTAGAAATATTTTTTATTTTACATTTTGAATGATGTCAAATTACCAGCAGTTTTTGCGTTCAAAAGGCGATTTAAATGAAGTCAAAAAATCTGAAATCACAGAAGGATATTAGCTTACAAAAAATATCTAATAAATTCTCCTTAAAGTAATCATATTTTACAGTTTTTAATTATTGTAAAGCAGTTAAAAATAATGACAAGCCAGACACTTTGATATAAGTAGCCCAGGATCAGTTGCTGAATAATGAAATGCAATGACTGTTGTAAAAGCCATTTTGCAGATACCCTGCATCTGATTGAAAAAAAAAAAATTAATTGTGACATTGTTTAGATGAGATTCCCTCCACCAGCCATGTCAATTATTCTGTTTTATCCCTGAGACTTACTTAGTAAATAAGCTGCTCATTATTCTGAACTGTCTAATGTTGTATGATTGATTATAGGCTGACATCACAGGTTTGCTGCTTCACTGTTGAACCGAATCAGGAAAAATCATTAAACAATCAATACCAGAGATTCACCTTGGTCATTGACCATTCTGCTCTGTAATACATGGCTAACATTTCAAGGTTAATTCTTGAATGATCAAGTTCTTCCTGACTCTCAAGTTATTTAAAGTTTAGGTGGGGCAGCTAACCAAGGAATTGATCATGTGGCAGATGTGGTCTACATTCCTCACTTATGAGAAGTGTTTCAATGAGCCACAAAACAGACCTTCTTTAATAAACACTGATAAAGGCCTTTCTCTTTATCCACTCTAATGTACTGTACCAACAAAATCCCAAATACCCAGCAACCAAAATTAAAGAGAATCAGACTTGGAAAAGGCAAACTGAAGGAAAATGGAAGAGGGAAGGAGAAACAGATCCTAGCTATTAAAAATGAGTGTATGTCCCATGGTGTTCTATTCATGGCTGATATATAAGCCAAGACTAAGGACGTTTTCAGATACATCTATAAAATATACAGGCTAGAATCAAAATTAAGATGCTGTCTCTGCACCACTTGAGTGCAAACATTATTCAAGAATTGTTGCATTCTGATTTTTGGTACTGTACTAGATGCAGATTGTGACAGATACCTTTCTGGCAAAACAACAGGACCCTGTAATACTACATTTTCTTTATGTCACTGTATCTGGACAATACTGTTATGAGTTTTATTCACATGTGCATGTTAACTGTGGCACAGAGGCTCAGCAGTTAAATTGCTGACCAAGCATTGGATTAGATACCCAAAAGACAACTGGAGGCTTGATAGTCAGCTTAAACACAGGTTAGGGTATTTCTGTCCTCTATAGCACAAACCTTCTTTCCTTCTTGGGAGAATGAGAATCGACATGTAAGCACTATGATATTTCTGTATTTTGTGGGAGGAATTCAGCCCTTGTTTGGAAGCAGAAGACCAGCAAATGAAGCAAGAACCATATAAAGGTCTGGACAGTGGCCAGACCCTTGACTTTTACCGACACAAGGTTTTGGGAAACCCTCCCAGCGTGGGGCGGAAAATGGCTGACTGTGTTGATCCAGATTCCACCTGGATAAAGAATCTGTTCATATGCCTCCCGTCTGTAACCACGTAAAGCGTCAGTAAAGTAAGCTAAAAGATATTTTTGTCTCATGTGATTCTTGTACGCCGTAATCACTATGGGAGGGATATCACCTTTTCTGGTATATTATGATATGTTTAATTATTTAATAAGCCACAATATTAAAGAACACTTTTCCCAAGAGAGCTAATGCCTCTGCAGGAAACATAATGAGTGTCGGCAGGATTGTGGCTACATTAATAATTATATTATTATATATATTATAATATTTTATATATATATTAAACATATGCTTACACTGATGAATGGGAGGCTTCGGTAATAATATTTGATATATATATTTGGATTGGTTCTGCATACGGTCATGGACTCCGCCCGAGAATTAAAACTGCCTTAACATGCCTGGCACGATTAATTTATCCATCAAAAGACAAAGAGCGGACTTGTCAAACTCGGCACAGTGCATGAGGCTGGAAGAAAGCCCGACATCTGTCGGCGAATCGTGTGGCGTCTGCTACCTACGGTATCGAGTGAACTTTTAAGGTTGGACTTTTAAGTTTAAGCATAAGTGGGACTAAATTGGACAAAATAAATGGAATACAACAAGATTGAAACTGATGGCACGAGACTGGCTGTCAGTAAAATGAAGCGGCACTCACAGGGGCAGCACAGATTAATTAATGTGCGTCTGAACCCCAAAATCTACCTAGAAAAGTAAATGCGTGTTGGGGAACCAGTATTTAAAATAAATTACATGTAGCCTTTAGAAAACAATATTGAAGGCTATAAAGAGCGGTAGCGTTATTGTATGTAGTTGCGGCAGGCAGACAAGACATGCAGGCATTGCACTCACCTTGCCGTTTGCGTGGTAATCAAGCGAGACTGAAAAACTTAAAGATGAAATCAAAGCAACGCGATAGAATCCATAACGTCTCAATGCGTCGCTAAAATAATTTGTAGAAATCTTTAATGGCATCCAAGCAGCTCGATGCAAAATACAAGCTTAGCCCACGTGTTACAAGCAGTCTAAAGATGCCAGCTGTTTCTATCAGTCTACCTACAAGGGTAAAGGTTAAAGGTTTTGGCAAACCCCACCTATTTTGGTACTTTTAAGAAATTGCCGTGTGTTTAAACACACAGAAATAATTAAATGACCTTTTAAATATAGCTTAAATAACGAACATACTTTATAAGCTAATGTTTAAAAAGAATTTGTAAAGCGGTGTACACATATAAGCCTAAAATGCAAAAGCTCGAACAACAAAGTGGAAAAGAATAAATACATTTGGGGTTAAAACTTACAATAAGAACAATTGGTTTAAAAGCAAATCAAAAGAATGTCTCCACTTTTGTTTAAAACTTATAAACGTGCAAAACATTTTTTTTCTTTTAAACCCTGATCAAGTTTAAAGGAAAAATACTCTTTTAATAATACTAAATAATAAGGAGACAAGTTCTCACGGATATGTAGCATGTGCCGATTGTGCATGAATGGAGGTTATGTATTTTGGGAACTCTTAAGGGGAATGTATGGTGGCAGTGGTTGCTTACCTTGCCGGTGATATGAGATAAAGGTTCAAGCATGTATGCTTTCCTTGTTAGTCAGAATATTCTTTGTGACCGCATAACTTTTTCTGGGAACACTTTCTTGTTGTGGAATTGTGCTGCGTGATTTCCTAGCGTGGATTTTCTTGTTGTGCAGAATTTCGGATCGCCAGCGGGTGTCGTTACCCTCGTTTGGACTAGTCGTAATGTTAAGCCACGAAAATTCCATGATCTGGAAAATAGCGTATGAAACTGAGGTAAGAAGCATTCCTAATATTTTCAGTAATATCAGCTTGCGGCCTGAGATGTTGTTTGATTAATAATAAGCATGAAGGAAAAGAGCGTGCTTAAGTATGTTGCATGGTGAAACCCTATAGATAAACAAAAAGCACAACCTCGGTGAGTTTATAGCACGTGTGCTAGAAATGAGAACTTTATTCTGTGAATGAAGTATTGTTGTAAAAAGAACGTGAGTATGTGAATACATGTGAAAGAAATGAAGCAATTGCCAAATACTGTGTGTAGAAATGACTGAAGCGAGTGAAGGTTGATTGTCTGTTCTCTAGTGACAATTTCTGCTTTAGCTAAGTAATTCTACTTGGACATGAAGCAGAGTTTAAAATCTAGAAAAGAAATAAAAGACGAATAAATTATTTTTATTCAGAGTCTGGGGAATTGGCAGATCGTGTTTATGTCATTTGTAAGTCTGTCTTTCTATGTTAGTCAGCTGACTAAGAATGTTAAATAAACTGTAGAAATGGGAGCATCCCATATAATAATATTAAAAGTTAAATGTAATACATGTGAATATCAATAGTGATCATGACTGGTGATTGATAACACAATCTGTGCCTGGTCTGTGTTTTTGAAGCCTGCAAACAGATGCAGAGTTTAAATAACGCCATGACTTATTGACCTCGCGAATCTCAGAATAGCTTGTAACATGGTCAGTTAAAAAAGAATTTTCAAATCTGAATTTCATGAAAAGTGTTATAAGCATAAAAGTTGCATTTAAAATCTATAGATGTTCTTGTTCTCCAGATTCAACAAATCCAGTGACCAGCGGATGGAAAACAAACTATGTTTTTATACAAGTTGCAAAAAAAATAACTTAATAGCAAGTTTGGGCATAGCAATTAGAAATAATCTAATCGTAGGATAGTGAATATTTATCAATCATAAATTAATGAATAAGCAGCTATTAGAATAATTTTCTTGCATGCTGATTTGATGCAAGTGTTAAAATGTTTTAATGAAAAAATGCAAACAAATGAACACTAGACTGATTTCGTTCTTTGAAAAAAACAGTATAGAGGGTTTACATATTTTGATGTATGACAAATGATTATTATTATTGTCACTTCAGTAATTACAGACTGTATTAGAATTGAAATACATTTATTGATTTGTCTCTGTAAGTGATTAATTTTAGGAAGAGTTGTTATTGCATCAATGTATTAGGTTAATGCTCAGTGATAATGCACATAGCAAAATGGATTATTCAGTTATACATTAGAACCATTGTATATAACATCCTGTTATAAGTTAAGACACTTGGATAACTGAGGCAATGTGTTAATTTTGTGTAATGTATGATCCTACTGAAGAAACATTGTCACTAGCATAGTTTAAATGTATTACTCTATTTCTTACTGTTATTTTATGAGATGAACTGCGGGTCTAAATTGTCATTTACAATGCTGCATTTGTATGATACATATGATTGGGAAATAATTGCTTTATGTTATGTATTTGCTCTACCTTCCACCCCTTTAACTAGTTTAGCATAGCAAGTAGCTTAATTAAGTTTAGCCATTAAATTTAGTGGTTAAAAGCCTCTCCATTCAGTGGTAAGTTTCATGAATGAAGTAACAGGTGGTGTATACACAAACGAAGATTTACAGAGACTGTACTGCACTAATGACTTTTAATCTGTTGCACATACCTGAAAATAGCTGGTGAAGAAACACTTGCTTTCCCGAGGAGCAGAGTAAAGAACTAAAGAAAGATTGCAAGTCCAGCTACTCAGATTTGATGCCATGAACTAAAACAAGTTTTATGGACTGTGGCAGGGACAGGCTGTAGCCACTGAGGTGATGTGACAGCTGTTGAAGGCTCCCATGAATGACCACTGAATACAGTGCAAGCTTAGAGGAAGTGAACCTCTGCTAAAGGGACAGTCACCATGTGTTCATCTTATGGCTCCCTACTGATAAAAGGACTGTTTACTTTCTGTTCCAGTAACAACAAACTTTAGTGCCTTGAAGCAGTCACACTTTGTTCAGACGGATCTGCAAAGTTACCAATCTGCAAAAGCCACCAAGAAAGAGACTTTGTTAACAAACCACTGGGTTGGACAAGGCATATATATATATATAGCAAGTCTAGGAAATACTTGATACTATTATAAGAAGGGCTCAAAGGTATGAGGATATGCATGATTTATCAATGATGTGAACTTAGTAAATTGGTAACTTGGAATAGAACATCTGATAGTGAAGTTGGGGAGGATAACAGATAGTGAATGAACAATTATGCAATAATACTAGTTAAGAACAATTAATAATCATAGCAATGAAGCTAGAATAGCATCTGAGTTATGTTACAACTATTGTACCTCATAAAGGGATCAGACATCAAAGGGTGGGCACATCTAGCAACATTGAAGCTAGAAATGATAGAAGTGCCAAAAAATAGTGTAATCCATCAAGATGCTATATAGGATTCTAATATAATCTGATGCTATGACACCCACTGCATGAATTCAGTAATATGTAGATACAACACTGACTATGTGAAATAGCGGCAAAAATCTCCACTAACACCATTGATGAGATATCACTACTTGATAACAGCATGTTAAATGTAATTGTTTGTCCATGTTTGCTGGTTTTTAGATGAATGGTACAGAAGCTATAGTGATACTACATCTCACATGTCACTAAATGACTTGAAATATTGACACTGTGATGGGGATCAAGTACCTTTTGTTTTGTGGATATGACTTTCAAATATTGTTTTGTCACGATCCAGTGACAAAAGGGTGGCTTGTAATACTACATTTTTCTTTATGTCACTCTATCTGGACAATACTGTTATGAGTTTTATTCACATGTGCATGTTAACTGTGGCACACAGAGGCTCAACAGTTAAATTGCTGACCAAGCATTGGATTAGATAGCCAAAGACAACTGGGCTTGTATAGTCAGCTTAAACACAGGTTAGGGTATTTCTGTCCTCTATAAGCACAAACCTTCTTTCCTTCTTGGGAGAATGAGAATCGACATGTAAGCACTATGATATTTCTGTATTTTGTGGGAGAGATTCAGCCCTTGTTTGGAAGCGAGAAGACCAGCAAATGAAGCAAGAACCATATAAAGGTCTGGACAGTGGCCAGACCCAACTAATGCCGACACAAGAGTGTTGAAACCCTCCCAAGCGTGGGGCGGAGAAAATGGCTGACTGTGTTGATCCAGATTCCCACCTGGATAAAAGTCTGTTCATATCCTCCCGTCTGTAACCCGTAAAGCGTCAGTAAATGTAAGCTAAAAGATATTTTTGTCTCAGTGATTCTTGTACGCCGTAATCACTATGGGAGGATATCACCTTTTCTGGTATATTATGATATCGTTTAATTATTTAATAAGCCACAATATTAAAGAACACATTTCCAAGAGAGCTAATGCCTCTGCAGAAACAGACCCGAAAAAGACAAAACATGCTCAAGATACTATTAAAGAGGCCATATTTAAAATGCACCCACATTGATGAGGAGAACACCTCCATAGACAAGTGTGGACCAGTGTTAATAAGCAAATGGGAGTTGTTAATAGGCAAATGCTCTTAAATAAACAACTGCTTACAGTCTGCCCAAAAGCAAATGTTTATGGTGGCTTTAAGTCATTTGAGCTATTCCTGAACCAAAAGTATTGCAGAGAATAGGTTAGACAAAACTGACTGATTTGATTTGATCAGTTTCTAGATGACACTGGCAAGGGATTGCACAGGTTTATTATCCTCAGCTGTCTCTGTGTCTCTTGCCATAATCTACTGGAGCACAGAGGTGGGCGTGACATCACAATATTAGAGTCAAACTGCCAGACAGTTACAGATCTGGCTCTTTTGACTGTTAGTCAACTTTGTCTCATGCAGTGGATCTTTCTTTTAGACATTCCTGCATGTGCTGCCTGCTGCAATGGAATTACAAATGCATAGCGTTGCCCTTCAGGACAGTCATATGCCTTTGATAAATCAGATTTAGTGTTAGCCACAACCACCTTAATGCAGGGAATCAGTGGACAAGATAGGTCATTTCTCATTCTTTAACGATCATCTAAAAGTTTGTTTAACTTGAAAGCTTAAATAACAACGATTCAAACATGAAGGATAGCTGTTTTCATGAATAAAGAACAAAGGGTTATTTTTCGGTGACAGAGTTTGCTTTTCTTTATATACAGTGTCTGCTCTTTGTTGCCAGGGACTAACCTGAAAACCTGATCTGCTAAGGTAAATGACTGTCTTGAAACAACAAAATTATGATCAACTGACAAAAACTTACTGGCAAAGAGTCTATGAAAACTGAGTGAGTGAAATATTTGGTGATATGGAAACATTTGCAAGTGCTTTTGAAAGGGAAAAATGCTAATTGGCAATCATTAAATTGTTCTACTTTTGAGAAAATGTGCAGTGCTCTGAGGCAAACATTAATTGATATTAAGAAATCATCCACAAACTATTAAAGGCAAACCTGTGTTCAATGGAAGCACCTTACATTTTCTTTTGTTACTTCAAAATTATAT
>NW_024382120.1:0-5507 GCF_016835505.1 Polypterus senegalus
CTCCCTCCTTTTTTGGGTCAAATTTTAAAACCTTGACAAAAACCCAATTTTTTTGGTGGAATTCCCCGGGGAAATTTGGAAAAAAACCTTTTTTATTTGATTCAATTTTTTTAAAAAATTTTTTGAATATCTATGATATTTTTTAAGGTTTGAAACAGCCCTTTACTTATCCTCCCACTTTTTCCACTGGCCGAGTTTCCCCTGAACTGAAAAAGACATAAGAGAAAACGAAAAGTCAGTCAATGATCAGTTTTTTGTAAAAATTTAAACAGTGAGGAAAAAAGATGGCGTCAGGACTAAAAACATCCTTTTAGTCATTTTGCAGTGTTGTGTATTTCTAGTCTCAGCCAGCAGAGGGCGATGTCCTACCCATTTTTGTTTAAAATCTTTTCCTGAAGGGCAGAGCTGTGAATGGACTGCAGGGGTAGCAGTCATGGGGGTCACTTCACAGTCTACCCCAGACAAAGAGACCTCACCATCTCTGTGCAGGGCTTTGGGATGCTGACCATCTTAGAAGAGTAAAAAAACTAGCTCAACACCACTGAGGCCTTTATTTGTCAGAGGTCAGCTAGTCATTGGCCTTTTCCACTGCATAGTACGAAAACTGGTTCCAGTTCAGCTCACTTTTGGGGGTTTTCCACGGGAAAATACCTGGTACCTGGTCCTTTTTAGTACATTTCAGCGGGGTTTTAAGCGGCGACTTAAAAGGGCATGAAACTCTGCTGGTCCTTTTTGGGCCCGGAGAAAATGCCATACGCGCCCATGACTTGCGAAAAGACACATCAGACCGGGCTAGATTTTTGGACAGCCAGCTTAAAGGGTTCGGCGCACCATTTTGTTTAACCAAAATGCTTGTTTGTGGTCTATTGAGGAAGTACGGGCGTCCCCCGTTGGTACCCGGAGGCCGGATCAGCGAGGCTGATGGCGGGGTGAAAAGTTTTCCCAAGTGCGCTGGCGTTTACGATGATGTTCACGGCGTAGAGCGGGCAACTATACGACCGTAATAATCCCCCCCATTCTAAGGGCGCTGAACCGCAAAGCTAAACCCGGGGGAACTGAGCAACCAAGGTGAGCTGACAAAAACCGGCTGCTGTAACATCCCAGGTGGAAGGAATGGCACCAGTCAGTATTGTAGGTCTGGGTCAGGAAAGTCACATTCATTCTTTATATCCATTATGTCTAATCTAAAATGAAGTCATTTTAACTCCCGTCTTGTCTTCAGGTGTCACAAAGACCCCAAAAGAGTGTCCTCATGCCCTCGCCAGTTATCTTAATATACAAAGTGTCCACATGTCCATTAGGGTGACGACAGAATTCGGGTTTTGTCTCTGTTTCACCAAAAATAACAATTTCACCCTGGACACCTTTGGGGAAGAGAAATGTAACTTTAGGGACCACCTTACAAGTCAGGATGACCTGAAAAACAAAAAGACATATCCAGGCATGAGAGCCTTTATGGCTTGGTTTTGTGTTGATTGGATTTCAGTTAAATGTGGTAGGTCAGTGACACATTTTAAAAGTGTCCAGCTCTTTTGTACTAATTTGAAAATTTACTTACCTGAGACCCCAGGCTATATGTGTGTCTGTCTTTACATTTATAGAGAATTTTATAGACAAAACAAACAATTAGATGAAAATGCTGATGGGACGGCCCTTTGATATGGGATGAAATTTAATGGGATTTTAATAGGTGCGATGATGAATATAAAGTGAGGGATTGAGTAGAGGTGATGACAAATGAATGTGGACTGGTAAAGGTTCAGGGGGTGTGACATTGACTGTTCTGACTTAAGAGGCCTTCTGGTCACCATCATCCTCCAAGGTGACAGTTGCTCCTCATGTTGTCCTGCCGTCCAGTGAAATTTTACTGCATGTCACATTGCCACATGGACATGATAAACGGGAAAATTAACTGCATTTAATGGGGTAGAAAACACAAATTGCTGAGCTGATATCCTTCTCACTTCTGTGAGCCATCAGATTAACCTCATGGAGCAAATAAAAGAAGAGTAAAAGAAAGAAGGAAAAGCAGACAGCATGAAAAAGAATGTTCAACAACATGCGTCTGCCTCTGGGTTTCTTGTTTCTTCCCCATTTCATCATTTTGTCTTTTCTTTCTTCTCTTTACTACAGGGGAGCTCCAGCGCTCCAATTTTTTTTTTTCCTTTTTTTTCCCTTTTTTTTTTTTTTCCCAAGATGTCTTTGTCTGCTTGGTCAGCCGTCACCATGGATGGATGTCACAGTCAGCACAATCAGTGAAGTCTCAGTCTTTGTGACAACTGTGGGATGTTTTTTTGGGTTACTCTGGTGTTGTGTGGCTTCTCGTCAGTCTGTCTGTCCATCCTGATGTCCTCCAGATCCAGAACCCTCTGTAGTATGTCAAGGGACTGGAGGTCTTTGGGGCTTTTAGTTTTCCCAGAATTCTTTTCTTTCCTTAGCCATCTTTTCTGCCTATTCTCCTACTCCCAGCTGTTCTTTGGATGTCATCAGCCCATCTTGTTTCTGGTCTTCCTACTCGGTGTTTCCAGTTTCTTGTTTTTCTCCCTCCTGATTTTGGTGACCAGAGACCCAACTTGTGTTCTTAAACTTCTGTCTTTTCCTTCACAGGCCTCGAGTATTGTGGTGTCACATCCAGATGTTGCTCAGCTCTCTCCTCAGTCCTTTATCTCCCAAAATCAAGCTGACTAGACTGAATCTGAGTGACATGAACACCAGCATTGCAGGGGTAACAGTAGACATCGAGGGGTTCAGGAGTGTCAGCTGTCTGAGGGGAAAGAGGTAGAAACAGCAAATTAGAGAAACTGAGGTGAGTGAACAAGGTGTGTTTGTGTGTGTGTGTGTGTGTGTGACGTTTACCCCACAGTACAAATGCTGTGTTTAATCAGGACAGATTCAGTGTCAGATTTGGACAGAAAGACAGATGGACATGAGGTGGACTCAAATTAAGTAAATTAAAACAGCATTGTGACCTGGCCCCTTCCCCACAGTGGCCACTGTCACCGTTCTCTCCATCCAGTCTTTAACTTCTTCTTGTCCTTCAATCCCACACTTAATCTTGTCCCCATCCCCCCTTTTACTTTCCTACCTCACCTCCCCCTGATGTCTCACAGGAATGTTTAAAGTCACTGAATCAGATTAAGAGGGAGCAACACTGTCAGTGGGGCAGAAGAGCTGACCAAGTGGCTGTGGACAAACTGACAGGATTGGGTGACAGACAGAACAATGAGTGCAGGACATCAGAGATAAGGAGAGACAAGAGAAAGGGGAGAGAGGAGGGAAAAAATTTAAAAAAGAGGATTAGGAGAAGGAGTGAGAGCTGAACATACAAAGTAACAGGACGAAAGTTACCAGAACCAACATGGAGTCTGCTTGCTCTCCCCGTGTTTGTGAGTTTCCTCCAACTCTCGGTCTCCTTCCACAGTCCAAAGATCTTAATGTTAGGTGGATTAAGTGATGATAAATTGGGAGTCCTGTGTGTGTGTTTCCCCTATGATGGACCAGTCACCTGTCCAAGGGTCTCATGTATAAATGGTGCATCGGGTCAAAATGTTACATAAGCCCATTTTTCCCCGCTCACATAGCACGTATAAAAACAAACTGGACATAAAAGCCACACACATTCTCACACCAACACAATCCATTCTGTTTCACAACTTTTTTGGGTCCAGTTTTACAAACTGGGAGCACCAGCCAATGCAGTGCTATTTTTAGATTCACATCACTGATGCAGCATATTGTTTATTAGTTTCTGAGCATCTGATTGTAATCAACCTGTAACAATATAATGGTCCACGGAATGGCCAAACTATTCCAAATACCATAGCTGCTTTAGTGTTGTTAGTCTCAGTGCACCATTCAGAGTGTTTTTACACTGTATCTGAGTGTGGAATGACTGCTATAGCAGGGGATTGGAAAGAGGATTATCAGGATACAACTTGTAGCACACACAGCCTCCCGTCATGTGCATAGACTATCTGAACATCCGCCATATGGTAAAGTAGAGCCTTTTCTGTATGGGTCTTTTGGGGTTTCGAAACAGTTTCATCTCAAGAACTCTAAAAGCACTCAATCAGTCCATCAAGTGTTCCCAGTAGAACTGTTTGTACATTTAGTCTGACCAGGTTTTTGTATCAGAAGACGTGGAAGTTGGTAGCACAGATTTATGCATCTGGATTTTTTTGTGCATATGCACATCTCTGTTTTTGTTCATATGCCATGTTTAGTGTGAATTCTACACTCAGTGTTATACATGAGGCCCAGGTGTTGTTCCTGCCTTGTCCCCGATGCATGCTGGGAAGGCTCCAACTGTCCCTTGACCCTGCCCCTGTAACCCACATTAGTAACTTAGATGGACAATGGTGAATGATGTTGAAACTGAGTCTACAGTCCAGAGACACAAGGCATTATGGGAAACAGAAGGTGGGACAAAGAAATGAAATGAGAAGTGGGGGACCTTGGACAAAGGGTAGGAAAAGAGAAGGGCCTGGGAAATAAATACAAGGAGGGCAGTGACAGGGCTTCATCACCAGTGGCAGAGCTGGGGTGGGACTTGAAGACGAGCAGATCTGGCATGATTATTATTTTTTTTAAACTTACTGTTTGACTGTGCCTTTATCCAAAGTGACAGACAACATCTCAGATACAATTGGCTCCAGCACAGAAGACAGGTGAAGTGACTGGCTTGTGGTCACACAGTGTCAGTGGTAGATTAAAACCTGCAACCTCAGGGTTTGAAGTTCAAAATCTTTAACCACTCACACACAGGGTATTGCTGGGAGATGAATGTTTTGGTCTGTCATCTTGGAATACACTTCCTCCAGAATGGCAAGCATTATTTAGAAAAAATAAAACCAACCATTAGGACCCCAGTCAGCTTGATGGAATTTTATCTCCCTCTTTCCATTAACAAAGTACTACAGAACTATGAACACCTGAACAGTGAGTTTAAGTGCAGTCTTTAAATACACCCCAGTAATAAGGCTGCTCTCTCATATGTCTGCAATGGTGAGTGAATGGAAGGTTGGACAATGTCTGAGGTTCTTGTATGTGACATCATGCTTAGTATTTTACGGTTACTAAGATTAGATTGAAGGTTGATCTTTTTTTGTACCTGATGTTTTATGTTAAAGTTTGTTCCCCCGTTTTATTAAATATTAGTAGAAGGTTGTAAATGTTATTGAACAATATTTAATGGAAAGTTCAGTGTAGATAATGGATTTTATAATGTGTTAAATAACCTTATAAAATATATAGTTTTAAATATCTAAATTTAAAAACGTGATGTATATAGTAAATTTAAAGTTCCAATTATTTTTTATTAAGGACTTTAATATGTACTGTATGTAAAAATGTTCAGGGTTTTCAGGAGAACATGAAATACCTGCCCTGAACGCGGTGAGGAATATTCAAAGTCAACTGGTCTAAGTTTAAAAATGATTTGATCGTAACGGAGTTTCAAAGAATGAGAAGCATAGGGAAAAATTTTTTTTACAACTGACGCCCATAAT
>NW_024382121.1:0-42877 GCF_016835505.1 Polypterus senegalus
AGAGGTAGTACCTCAACTGCATAATTGCCCATTTAATCACAAGGGCTTCCCTTTCTACCGCCGCATACCTGGTCACCACCATCGATGCTCTGGCTCAGCGCGGCACCCGGGCCTGTGTCTGAAATGTCAGACTGGTGAATGAAAGGAAGTGAAAAGTTAGTTTTTTCAATACTAGTGCTGATATAAAGGTCTGTTTTAAGTCACCAATTGCAGCATCTGTCTTATCAGTCCATACTACGTTGTTTGGGGCCCTCTTCTTTGTTAAATCACTCAAGGTTGCCACCGTCTCCAAAATCCAAGGTACAAACCGGCTGTAATATCCGGCTAAACCGGGAAATGCTTGGACTTGCCATTTGGTTCATGGGGCCAATTCAATATGGCATTTACCTTCGAACACTGTGGCTTTACGGTACCCTGACCTACCAGGTACCCTAAATATTTAGCTTCCGTCAACCCATGAAAACATTTTTCCAATTCGATTGTGTAACTGCTCGATATATTCTAATATATTTGTAGAGGGAAGAGCCTCTCCTTCCCAGCCTTCTTTCAAAATATCAAATATTCCCCAAGATTCTCCTCCATATAATAATTTGAAAGGCAGGAACCCCTGCAAAGGCTTGTCTGTGGTTGGCCTTGTCACACATGTGTGATTGGGAGGCAGCTAGTGGGCCTGAATAATAGTAGTACCACACCAGACTGGGGGTGGCGAGCTGCACTGACTTTCTCTCTCAATCCTCTGCACACCATCCATGGGAGATCCCACTAAGTCTTGCCGCTATTGAGGATGTCATTACTTCTGGTCCCGGTGACATCACTTCCTGTCCCAGCCTTTAGAGCCACCATATTCTCACACTCAAATCAGTTCTAGCTTAGGCTATTGACCACATCTGCACTAAACCTAGCAGTAAAGAAAAGTCTTTAATTTTGTATGTATTAGTAAGAAACAGCATTACTTCCAATTGTACATATTTTGGGTGGAAAGAATCTATGGTTGTGGGTGCTCATTTTTTTCTTCATTATTGTGTTTGTGCTTAATTTTTCCATTTTTGTTTAGTTTACTGTCTAAGAAAGAAGAACGAGGAAGAAGTTGTTTTGTTTTTTTAGTTTTCTGATCACTTTTTGCACTTTAATTAATGTATATAGCACCAATAATTATTTTTCTTGTTTTTTTTTAATGTTCTTGCCTTGAACTGTGCATAATAATATATAACATTATTGTAAATATTTTTAGCATGTCTGGTATAAACCATAATTTCTGTTTTTGAATAGTCATCATTGTTTGTGTTCCAGTTCTCTCATTCCATAGTCACTTGGTTACAGCTCAAAGGTGTCTGGAATCATAAGTTTGTATGGGGTACCACAGCAATAATGTCTGAAAACAGACAGAGAGCCTTTACATTAGGAGTCTAACAGTCATGTTTTAAGGGCTCTATAGATAAGACAGAACAAGTCAGTAGAACAAGTGACCCCAGGGCTCAGAGTGGGGAAATGCTATGTTTCAAAGGAAGCAACTAGAAACTACAAGAGAAATTCAAGGTGATATTTTAGGTGCAGAACCAAAAGAAAATCTTAGAGGTGAGCTGGTGTGGAGATCTACAAGAGAAGGGAGACAAATCCTTTTATTCCAGGATTTTGGTACCTCTTGGTTATATTCTGGGATGTGTTAAGTAGAATGTGGTAGTGTAATGAATAGAGTTTATCTTCTTGCAGTAAGTAGACATTTGAATTAAGCACAAGAAATAGGTGATTCCCACAATGCGAGCCACTTCATTAACACAAGTACAGAGCAGGATAAAAAGAGAACTGCAGCAGACACTGAGGATCAGATTGTGGATGGTTAGAGTAGAGGGCATGCAGCAAGGGCTGAGCTTGGTTGCACTTTTAACAGCGCTTGAAGAGCCATTTGACTGGCTTTATACACAGCATGGTCTGAGATAGGTTTACACAGTTAACCGTGTCTGAAGAGCAGCTCTATTGCTGTTGATGTCGAGACAAACAGTCAAGTCTTTCAAGAAAAGTCCACCATTGGTCTATTACTGTTAAGCAGCAAAATCAAATTATTTTGCAATTTTAACATTTACATATTTTATTTTTACGTTTTGCTTAAATGTAAATGACTTCCCAGGAAGTTTTCTTTACTCATTTAACTTTAATGTTGATGTAAGTCGACAAATTGTCATTAGTTGTTTTGGTATTTTTATCAAGGGGTGAAAAATAAGGGGGATTTTATTTATTTGCACTAAAGTCCTGCTTGTGTAGTTGTTACATTTATTTGCTTAGCAGACGCTTTCACTTCTCTAGCAAGTTTTTAACATTTAAAGATCCTTTTACTACAAATCCAAACATTTTACAATTTAGTTACATAAAAAATGAATACAAGTGATGCTGCATTTGCCTTCTAAAAAGAATAAAATATTGTATTGCATCTTTGCAAATTCACGCTATATATCGTACTGTATTCATTTTCTAAAACAATAGGTAAAGGATAAAGACATGCACTTGATACATCATATTCTTTGTGTGTATTTAGAAATGTTTAATCGCTAGGAATTCTTTTAAATTAATTTTCACACTAACGCTCCAAAATGAAACATTGCACCACACCATTGAATTTAAAGCATTACTTAAACCAGATAACTAAGTTCGTCCTTTGACGTTACTAACTAACAAGAAAAACTAAATTTAGGATTTTACCCACTTTTTTGACACTTCATCGCGAGATAAGAGATCCCGTTATTTCATTTAAATCGGTTCAATCTATCGATCCACTGGTACAATCATTTTTTCAGACAAAGGAATACGATAATATAAGTAAACTTTTAAATCACGACCCACCAAACAACAGACATTTAGAATCAAGTACTTTGGAAACTGAGAAGCGCCAGCGGAGAGCACTCCGGGATTGCCCCAGAAGAACGGGTCACGGCGCACATTCAGCTCGCCTTAACTTTACCTCGGGGTTTCCAATTTCGGTCATGCAGGTTGCTACATTTTTGCAGACTACCCTGAAGATACGTTATCGCTTTTCAAGGCGAATTCCACCTTTCTGTCCTTCCGTCCCTAAACAACAGTTAATCGAAACCAGAAATTCTATGGTGACGTGTGACGGCTTCTCCTATGTTTCTTAGGTCAGCTGTCGCCCCTCTTTATTGCTGCCCTCTTGACCTACATTTCATCTCGGATCATTTCTCCAATGAAGACGTTCGTCGTGATCTGGCAAAACACGTCAGCTGTACGGGAGAAGACCTGTGATATAAAAGCGGGTAGTTTGTCTGGTAGCGGAGAGCACGGAGGCCGCCACACGGTGGAGCAAACGCAACTACAAAAAAAAAAAAAAAAAAAAAGAGGTGCATGTGGAAACAAGTCAAGTAATTTCTGCAAGAGGGAAAGTTTACAATTTTTCTAAATCCGGAAAAAATAAACACATAGAGGTTTAAATAGTGCTTTTATATCCAAAGTTATTAATGTGAATTATATTCCACCCTCGCCTTTTCACGTAGACAAAGAATGTTGGTGTCTAACGTGAGCCTCAGCTGTACTCCGGACAAAAGCATTTGGTGCCTGACAGACTCGAATGGGCATCGCGAGGCAAAGTTGGATCATAACCTCACGCCAGCCGGACACCTCGTAGTAGCCATTTGCTTAGGTTTTATCGGGACGCTCGGTTTTTTCAACAACTCCCTGGTGCTCGTGCTCTTCTGTCGCTATAAAATCTTGCGGTCGCCCATCAACCTGCTGCTGATGAATATTTCAGTCAGCGATCTGCTCGTCTGTGTGGTCGGCACGCCCTTTAGCTTTGCGGCCAGCACCCAAAGACGCTGGTTAATCGGGAAGACGGGATGCATCTGGTACGGCTTCATCAATTCATTTTTAGGTGAGTTGAACACACCCAGTGGGTTCGGTGTTTTGGCAATGATCTACCCACTTCCCCGTTAAAGTAATCTGCATTTTCACAGGAGAGGGGACGATTCTTGTATTTACAGTTAAAACGGTTGTCCGCAAGCATGTGCAATTGTCTATACATAACGCAATCAAAGTTACTAAAAAGTGAAGTGCATTGACGGAGCAGGAGGCAGTTGTGTAGCGTTACAGGCACAACAAGCAGTTCATTTGGATTGAATATACTGTATAACAGTTTGATTGCACGAAGGTAAAGTTTAAATACACATCGAGAAAACGGTAAGAAGATGAAAATGACATTTTATAGGTAATAACTCAGGAAGCTGGCACCTGTTTTAAGGTACATCTTGCTTGTGCCTATAAAAACCTACAATGGAAAAGGTGACACCAGCAGAGTTATAATAGTAACATACAGACATTATCATTTGTCTACTACTGTTATTGTTTATCGGCGTTTTTTTTTACGTTAGATATTTGGGAGGAGTGGACCTTTGGGTTTGAATCGTTGTTCTTACTAGCTGAACAGAAAGGTTACCGTGTAATATCAAACCTTTGGAGCAGTGATGTGCACAAACCTTCTGGTGTGCATAACGGGGAGAAGGGGCACTATATAAGACAGGATTTATTACTTTTTGTAATGACCAGTTTTATTTTAGTGGTTTTAATTTCAATGGGGAACTTTTGGGGTATTTTAATATCCACAAACCTGGTAAAAATATTTGTCCGGGATCACTCATAATGCTGGATTGTCAGAATATACACTAGACCAGTAGTGCAAATATACTTTATTTGTCTAATATACCGTACCACATCTTAACAAGGCAAAACAAAAATAACACAATTTCCATCTAGTTACTTGAAATATCAAATGTATACCTTAACAGCAAGAGTTCACCTCACAGCACAACACTACAACTTTAAATGCTGTGTCTTTCATTTTATGTTATATGATTCTAACCTTAAAGGTAGAATAAAGATATATTTCTTGAACACCGTCATTCATTGTATGACAGTAAAGAATAAACACCATTTTCTGCTGCCACATTTGCCTTGTACTTCATTACATTTCAGAAATGCATTGTTACCAGTACATTATACAACTGTGCCAAGACAATAGTTCTGTTATTTTACTTTTATTTACTTATTTGACCGATGCCTTTATCCAAGGTGGCTTATGGCATTTGATATACATATATTTCTTTTGTTTCCCAGTAGGTGCTCAGTCAGGTGAAGTGACTTGTTCATGGTCACCCCATGTACAGGCAAGACAGTATGACGCAATGGTTAAGGATTTAGACTTTAACCCATGAAGCTGCCGGTTCAGTTCTGCTGTTATTATAATCTTTAGTAAATATGCCTACTATTTTGTCCTTGTCCATGCCATGTATATGTGAATGTCATTAAAGGAAAGACAGTATGTAATATGTAACAGAAAACCTCATCTACATCTGTACTTTAGTGCTTAATATGAACAAGTACTTTAAATATCTTGTCAGCTTACTAGCATTTTTATCAGTTTTTGTATCCCAACCTCCTGATACATTAAAGAATAAAGCACTCCTGAATTAAGCCAACAATGTCCACACGAGGCATTATATTGGATGGCTATGTAGGATGTCAAATGCCTGTTGTCTGAACAACTTGCCAAGAAAAAAAAATGCCAGCCTCTGTCTCTGTTCAAAAATGAAAATAATGAGGCTTCTCTGAATTGCTGTCCACAGCATTTGTGTTTCACATCCAGCCATAGTGTGCTAACTGAGCCTACTAAGAACCCCAATTAAACTACTATGGTACACTAAACATGACTCTTTACCATTTCTAAAATGTATAGTTTTATAAACTACAAACAGCAGCAATACCCTAACTGTACCTGAAAAACTTCAAAGGCTGGTTTTCTGTACACAACAAGAATGCACTAAGCCTCTACTTCTAGGAGTTCAGATAACAAAAGGAAAACCGGTAAATGCATAACTTAAAATATCAAGTACAGTTTGCATCAAAATTGGTAACTATTGGTAGATTCTCTCATAAAGTGTTTAAAAATGACATGTTTTGAAGGCTTATGGACCAATGCATGTAAACAAATGTGTTGTATTACCTAAAGTGTGAACAATTTTTTCCCAAAAAAAGAAATATAGTGAGCTCAAGAGGTCTTACCGAGACAGGTTAAGGTGTGAGGCATGCATATAAAGATCATTTTTCCAAATGTGGATGAATACACAGATATGAATCCTAACTGATATCACAGTATCAACACACAGGTATAATAGTTGCAAACTGTACTGTAGTAACCAGAAGATTACCCAGAAGATAAGCAGGGCTGGATGAGTGATTGACATTCAGATGTCACCAGGTATGCTGTGCTCTACATTCCATGAACCGCTGGAACATTCCATGCACTTTCCAAGACCGAGGGAGGTTCAAGAAGGCAGGAGTAGACTCCTGAGATCCTGGATAAATAGAGCCTCAAAGAAAATAAGGGAGGATCATGGCGAGGGGCACAGAGCATCATGTAACTCTGTAAGAAAATCAGGAAAAGTGTAGCAGTGGACGCAACTTCAGTAGAGTACAAGAATAGCTGTGGCTAGTTTCAGTAACTGTTGCTTTACAAGGCTCACTGTGGTCATAACAGCAGGAATGAGATTCTTCTGGAAGTACAGCTGTGGATCATTTATTGTTAAATAAATCAGGCTTAACTCTCATTCAGTGTGTGTGTCTTGATCTTTGGACATGCTGACAAAGTACATGTGCAATGCCACTCCTTATTGACACATAGTTTTAGGAAGTCACTGCGCACTGGAGAGTTTTCGAAGGACTGGAAAATGGCAAATATCATCCCATTATATAAAAAGGGTGACAGGGCAGATCCAAGCAACTATAAGCCAGTAAGCTTAACATGCATCACAGGAAAATTAATGGAAGGAATTATTAAGGATAAGATTGAGCAACACATTGCAAGGACAGGAGTTATTCTGAACAGTCAGCATGGGTTCAGAAGAGGGAGGTCGTGTTTTACTAACATGCTGGAATTCTATGAGGAGGCAACAAAAGGATACGATCAAAGTGGAGCTTATGATATTATTTATGTGGACTTTCAGAAAGCATTTGATAAGGTGCCACATGAGAGGTTGGGCATCAAGTTAAAAGAAGTGGAAGTTCAGGGTGATGTTTTTAGATGGGTGCAGAATTAGCTCAGACACAGGAAGCAGAGGGTGATGGTGCGAGGAACCTCATTAGAACTGGCCAATGTTAAGAGTAGTGTTCCACAGGGGTCAGTGCTAGGGCTGCTGTTATTTTTAATATATATAAATGATTTAGATAGGAATATAAGTAACAAGCTGGTTAAGTTTGCAAATGATAACAAGATAGGTGGATTAGCAGATAATTTGCAATCCGTTATATCATTACAGAAGGACTTGGATAGTATACAGGCTTGGGCAGATTTGTGCCAGATGAAATTTAATGTCAGTAAATGTAAAGTATTACACATAGGAAGTAAAAATATTAGGTTTGAATACACAATGGGCGGTCAGAAAATCGAGAGTACACCTTATGAGAAGGATTTAGGAGTCAAAGTGGACTCCAAGCTATCAACTTCCGACAGTGTTCAGAAGCCATTAAAAAGGCTAACAGAATGTTAGGATATATAGCACGATGTGTGGAGTACAAGTCCAAGGAGGTTATGCTCAACCTTTATAATGTGCTGGTGAGGCCTCATCTTGAGTACTGTGTGCAGTTTTGGTCACCAGGGTGGAAAAGGACATAGCAGCTAGAAAAGGTTCAGAGAAGAGCTACTAGGCTGATTCCAGGGCTACAGGGGTTGAATTATGAGGAAAGATTAAAAGAGCTGAGCCTTTACAGCTTAAGCAAAAGAAGATTAAGAGGTGACATGACTGAAGTGTTTAAAATTATGAAGGGAATTAGTACAGTGGATCGAGACTTGTATTTTAAAATGAGTTCATCAAGAACACGGGACACAGTTGGAAACTTGTTAAGGGTAAATTTCGCACAAACATTAGGAAGTTTTTCTTTACACAAAGAATGATGGACACTTGGAATAATCTACTAAGTAGTGTGGTAGACAGTAAGACATTAGGGAGTTTCAAAACTTGACTTGATGTTTTCTTGAAGGAAATAAGTGGATAGGACTGGCGAGCTTTGTTGGACTGAATGGCCTGTTCTCGTCTAGAGTGTTCTAATGTTCTAATGTTATTCAAGAAATGATCATTTGCGAAAAGTGCGACGGCAGCTTCCACCTGCAGCTATAGACATGTTAGTATGCAAGCAACTCTCCATGCTAGTTTTAAGATCTGGCAGTGCCATGCTGACACTTCGTTATGCGAGCAATGGTACGAGAATGCAGTCAGATTTCTTTTTTTGGGCTATACACCGTCAGATCTATAGCTGCAGGTGGAAACTGCCATCGCACTTTTTTGTAACTGATATTTTCGTAAATAAGTAGTGGCATTGCACATGTACTTTGTTAGCATGCCTATGTTGATCAAACACAGGAAGCTGTGCAGTCTACTTGTGACTTTATGCTGTAAGAAGATGAGTAAATAAATATAGGTAAGCAACATTCAATGTGGCGTTAATATAAGTAACATGTACATGTTTTTCATATAAAGACCATCAAGAAACATAATTGAAAGTGGAACTTGCACAATACCTTTGCAAGCTCTGTAAGCCCTGCTGCTTTCGTTGATGGACATGCGTGTGGCAGATTGACTGGCAGGATGACGCCCAACCTGTTGCTGCATCCAAACGGTGCCATCTTTCTCCTTTATGCCTGGTGCAGCGGCATTGTTCTTATGTGTGAATGGATGTTTCTTGCGGGGAGAGCTTCTGTTCTCTTTTTCAGATGTAGAACCCTCATCCTCATCTGGGTTCACCCCTGCTATAGCATGTCTTTATTTAAAAACAGCAGTGTCAGATGAGGGGAAGTGTGAACGTGACTGAGAGAATAAAACTGAATAAAAAAAAAAAAAAACGCTAACCTTTACATGTACCATAAATTTACACTGGCTGTTACAGATCCAAATCAAATGAATGTTTTTATTCTATAATAGTAACAACAAGAGTAGTTCACTACTCAAAAGGGTAATTCTAGGAAATGGGCGGAATCGATCCTGTGACCTCTTCATTATGGGTGAGCAGTTGTTAGTGCTGCACCACTGAAGCGGTCGTGTCAGTGTCATACCCCAAACCAATTTCTTTTTCTTCGGTTATATTCTTGAATAAAAGCGCACTTGTTTTGTTATATTTGTACCTTTTGTGAAAGTGTTTATTTGATATTTGGACTCCAGTTTTCATACCTTATACATTTCATGTCAAAATTTTGTCATTAGTACTATAAAATGAAAAAAGTCTCTGTTTTAGGTATGTGTTCAGCATTTGTTGCATTTCCTGTCATCCTACATTTACCCAGATCGTTGTAGACATTGTAGACATATGAAATGCATATGTTCCAAAAACAATATATTATTTACCCAATACAACTCCAGGTACCTTACACCCAGATAAACAAACTTGAAACGGGAGAAGTTTTTGCACAAGTTGAGCTGCGGTGGTGGGGTGGATGGGATAGCGGGCTGCTTACTGCTTATGCTGATCAACACATTTACAAAACAAAAGACGCTAATGGAGAGGTGTGAAGGAATTTAAGGTGGCCCGGGATTATGAATTTTTTCGTAGGCTTCAGGGATTCTAGAGTTAAGCTGAAAAGTTTTTCTTTCTTGAAGATCCACTCAAAAGTTTTGTTGGCCAGCACATTTCAACCCCAGCCTTTTCAATTATGCCTTTATATGATAATGAGTACAGTAAGTGCAAAAAAGCTCCTCAGATTTCCCATCAGACCATGTATGCAAACTGGAAGTGAATGTGCTGCTCGGTTAGTAGCTTTGCACCTCTTTTGAGCTCATTCATGATTACATCCTAAATGTTGTAATTTATGAACTGACTTAAATTTTTTAAGGGATCATCTGTATTGATACATTGCACCCTGGGGTGCCATTTGATAGCAACACTGAAAGTTAGCAAACACTATTGTCACATCACGCGTATTCAGAAATATCATCAGGATCATCGTTTACCTGTTGAGCAAAATCATAACTTTTGTATGTTTCATTTTAACTCAGACTAGAATCTATCATGCTGTTGCAAGCCATTTCTATAGAACTGTCACTTCTTTCACAGGATAAATTGCTTTCTTCATCACATGCTTTTACACTCTGATTGCTAATGTTCTGTCAAAATATCAAATCTATTGAGCAGTGCTGCTAATGATTATTGTGCGTAATCAAGTCCCCATTATTCCATGTTTTCTTGTATTTTGGAGTGTGCATTTGAAGTCATGCTGCTTCAGTTTTTGACGGAGTGTTTGAATATTCACCTGGGGTGTTTGAGAATTATGTGGAGACTTTAACAGTATATGTGTTACATTTGGAATAAATAATCACTTTGCTGTGCTGTTTGCACAAGTTAAAACTTCCAACTACTGTCAATTAAAGTGCAGAACAAGCACAAATACATATACCCGTACAGTCGGTGCCCTTTGTACACTTACAGACAACAGTCGCTGTATATTACTGTTAAGTTAAAATATGGTAAATAAATAATGAGTTTGCATCTTTAAATGAAACAACTTTGTCTGGATGTGTCTACTTTGCAGTGGCTCACAGCTCAGGTCAGGACGATGGTCTGGCTGTAATTGTTAGACCAAAACTGAACATTAAAAGAATACCAATTCAATCTTGTCCTTTGAGTATTTCACTCTAAAACTGATAAGAATATATGGTTCTTTACTATTCATTGTTCTTTACTATTCTCGAAAATATGTTTTTTTTTTTTAAAGTGGTCTGAGTGTTATGCTCTCTGGGTATTTTAATATCTACATTGATATTACTAAACATTAGGTTACATAAGGTATGTTATGTGTTGATTTTTTCTTTAAATTTTTCTTTTTTGATTTTTGGTTATTTTTTACTTACTCTAATTCAGAACTGTGTGTTTCATCCATCCATCCATTATCCAACCCGCTATATCCTACAGGGTCATGGGGGTCTGCTGGAGCCTATCCCAGCCAACACAGTGCATAAGGCAGGAAACAAACCCCAGGCAGGGCGCCAGCCCTCCGCAGGGCGTGTGTTTCATGTATTATCTATTATTTGGTGTTTACTGTTCGATATTAGTTTCTATCCAGTGTTGTGGATGGCCGGGGTTTTTGCCCAGCCGGGATGCCTCCAAGCTGGAAGGACCGGGGAAGCAAGCATGGTCAGAGTGTTACCTCCCCCGGACTGCTAGATGGCAGCCCCACTGGGTTACAGTGGTGCCTAGGACTCCAGCAGGGCTTCATGAGAGTTGGAGTTTGGTGCAGCCCTGTTGGGATCCGTGGGCACTGCCAGGGGGTACTACAGCTGCTTCTGAGCCCATATGGGCAATTCTTTCAACACACCCAAAAGTGCTGCTGGGAGTAGGTCATCAAGCACCTGGTGCACTTCCAGGTAACATACAAAAGGAGCCAGCAGGCAGTACTCGGGTAGCCAAAGTCGGGAGGAGGGAGTTGAAGCTTTCCGAGGTGGAGTGGAGGAAAAAGAAGAAGAGTATTTTGTAGAGGTGTGTTTGTGCTTTGGGATTGTGTTGTGTACTTGTGGGAACAGGGAAGATGTTGCCCACAAGTGAAGAAACAAAAATAAAATCTGTGTGTTTTTATAAATGTGACTCCTGCATCTGTCTGTGTTGGGTTGGGTGGCTGGCATGCACTTGTAGATTTGTCACACCAGTTTTATTTATTTGATCTTTTTTCTGTGCTTTTATTCCTTTTGTTTATTTTGTATACATTTTTGTATGCCTCTTACTCATCACAATGTGGTATAAAATACATTTAAATTCAAGTTGGATTGTATTGTCAAGTACTCTTATATATATAAACCTCAAAGAAAGGGGGTTGGGGGCAGGCTGGCGGTAAAATACATGCAATATTGCAGAGAACTGTGGTGGGCGATGTGCCACTACATCTGGGTTCGCAAAGCACAAACATAGAACTGCCAGTATAGCACACCCACCCACTTCAAGCCATATGTACCGCACAAGCCAGGAGTGACAGTATGCTTTGGTCAGTTTAAATTCTTGTACAGCTCAGTAAAGGCAGAAGAATTCACTGTCATGTTATTGAAACAGTCTCTGGATTCTTTAAGTCGTAATAATATATATATATATATATATATATATATATATATATATATATATATATATATATATATATATATATATATAATATAGTGATAATAATGATAATAATTAGACCTCATAAAGGTTTGGGAAGCCACCTATATATTGTTTTCCGGCTACAAAAGTTTGAGTGTTTGAGTTTTAGGCACGTAATGTGCTTAGAACATAGTCCAAAACAGAACTGATTCTCATAGACAAAATGAAGGCTTTAAAGGCCCATACAGGAAGTGACGTCAGCAAAAGGGCCAGAATCGGAAGTGATGTCTTCTGGACTGGATGTGACGTTAGCAAAGGGGCCAGCACCGGAGGTGACGTCAGCAGAAGGGCCGGCACCGGAACGGATGTCTTCTGGTTTGGAAGTGATGTCAGCAAAGGGTGTGCGAAGTGATGTGTTCTTAGGCTCTGGAACCTTGCAGGTTTTCTCTGAAAAGGTCTGTAGGGAACTGAAAAAGACAGTCAGCTGTTCGGATCTGTTATTACAATTACTCAGGCCCTTTAGCTGCCTCCTACTGCACGTGTGTAATGAGGCACCCCCCTCAGCCCAGATCCTTCGGGTCTGGTGTCCTGTACTGAGAGGTCGTGGGCCCAAGAGAGTGCTTCAGTGTTGGCATGGAGAGAGCCCTTATGATGAATAAGCAAAAACTTATAAGGTTGAAGGTCAAGAAACCACCTAGTGACCCGTGGATTCGACTCTTTGTGAAGGGCCATTTACTGTAAGGGAGCATGATCCATCACCAGAATGAATTCCCAGCCCAAGAGGTAGTGCCTCAACTGCGTAATTGGCTATTTAATTGCAAGGGCTTTCCGTTCCACCGCTGCTTACCTTGTCTCCCAATCCAACAGTTTCCAGCTCAGGTACATGATGGGGTGTTCAACACCATCAACGCTTTGGCTCAGCACTGCCCCCAGGCCTGTGTCCGTCTGGAGAATAAAAGGGAGAGAAAAATTAGGAGCTTTTAATATTGGTGCTGACATAAGAGCCTGTTTTAAGTCACAGAATGCAGCGTCCATCTTATCAGTCCATACCACATGATTAGGATCCCTCTTCTTTGTAAGATGAGTCAATGATCTCTCGAAAACCAAACGATCTCTCCGAAAACCAAGGTACGAACTGGCGGTAGTACCCGGCCAATCCAAGAAATTCTTATACTTGCAACTTGGTTCGCAGACAAGGCCATTTTAAAATGGCATCTATTTTTGAACACTGTGGTTTCACAGTACCCCGACCCACCAGGTAGCCCAAATATTTAGTTTCTTTCAGTCCAAAGAAACATTTCTTTGGATTGATATGAAGCCCGGCTTCTCCCAGTGTTCGCAATACTGCTGTGAACTGCTGTACATGTTCCTTCCATGTGCTGGAATAGATGACGACGTCATCCATATAGGCAGCACTATACGCATTATGGGGGCGGAGCACTTTGTCCACCAGATGCTGGAAGGTCGCAGAAGCCCTGTGTAACCCAAATGGAAGGACATGATATTGCCAGTGCCCGCTAGGGGTGCTGAATGCCATCTTGCCTTTGCGGAGTCCGTTAAAGGAATCTGCCAGTACCCCTTTGTCATGTGTGAAGTGTGGTCAAAAATTTTGCTTGTCCAAGCCTTTCGAGGAGGTCATCCACACGTGGCATGGGATAAGCATCAAATAGGGAGACCTGGTTAAGTCGACGGAAGTCATTGCAAAATCTCCAACTGCCGTCAGGCTTATTAACCAAGACAATTAGACTGGACCAAGGACTATAACTTTACTCTATCACTCCTAGTTCCAGCATTCACTTGATTTCCAGCTCCACTTCTGCTTTCTTTGCCTCAGGAAGTCTATAGGGGTGTTCTTGGACTATAACCCCTGGTTCAGTCACTATGTCATGTGCAATCAGAGAGGTCCTTCTTGGTTTTTCACTCACCACCTCCAAGACAGACTGGATGGCTGTTTCCAGCTCCCGCCTTTGTCTAGATGTTAATTCCTCAGCAAAATTAAGGGTGTTGGTGTGAGCAAAGAATAAGCAGGGCTGAGCGGAGGAGGCAATAGAATCCCTCTCCTTCCATGGCTTCAGCAAGTTCACATGATAAACCCGCTTTCTTGGTCGATGATTGGGTTGTTTAATCAAATAGTCGACCAATCCTTTTTTCTCCTTTTCTCATAAGGGCCTTGCCAATGGGCGAGTAATTTAGAATGGGAGGTGGGAACTAACACCATGACACAATCCCCCGGGTGGAATTCTTGGAGCGTCATGCCGCAGTCATAATAGCGGGCCTGTGCTGCTTGTGCCTCTTCCATATGACTTTTTAGAACAGAATTTTCCCAAATCTATCGCGTAATTGTGTGATATATTCCAAAATATTTGTAGAGGGAAGAGCCTCTTCTTCCCAGCCTTCTTTCAAAATATCCAGTATACCTCGGGGTTGTTGTCTGTATAATAATTCTAAAGGTGAGAACCCCGTAGAGGCTTGTGGGACTTCCCGATAGGCAAAGAGAACGAGGAGGAGGAGGAGTTGATCCCAATTCCACCAATCCTCGCTGACTATCTTGTGGAGCATCTGCTTGAGAGTCTGATTAAACCTCTCTACTAGACTGTCGGTTTGAGGATGATACACTGCAGTCTTTAAGTGCTTTATTTTCAGTAATTTGGGTGTTTCCTTGAACGTCTCCAAGGTAAAAGGCATCCCTTGGTCCGTTAGGACTTCTTTCGGGATGCTGCGTCACGCACCCCTACTAGTTCCCGTGCAATTGCTTTAGATGTAGCTGAACGCAAGGGAACAGCTTCTGGGTATCGGGTTGCATAATCTATGAGGACTAAATCATATTTATGTCCTCGGGCCGAGGGCTCTAAGGGTCTTTCAATATCGACCTAGATTCTTTCAAAGGGGACATCAATTAAGGGAAGTGGAACAAGAGGAGCATGGTTCCACCTAGGAATTTGCTGTAATTGACATTTCGTCCAAGAAATACAAAAACAGCAAACCTCCTCGTTAATTCCTGGCCAATAAAATCAGAGCTTGATCAGCTCTAAAGTTTTTTCAGAGCCTAAATGGCCTCCAAGGAGGTGGGCGTGTGCTATCTCACAATCTGCCACCGGTAGGTTTGTGGGATTAACAAGAGTTTCTGGACTCCGTACCCATCCCCCCCTTGTTCCATAGACCTCACTAAGTGAGGTCCCTGTGGCATGGGCTAATGTGTGCGTTGGCCATTGATGAGGATCAATTATTTGCAAATTTTAGCGATTCAACTTTCCACTGCTCCCTTTTAAAAGAAGCTGGCATTTTTCTAAATTGAAAGTGTATATCGGAGAGAGGGTGGATGACGTATTCGCCTGCAACGGCCCTGGAATCTCCCCATCCTCCTCGTGGACTTCCATATCTCTCTCCGCCGGCTGTGTACATGACATATAGGCAGCTTGAGACGAGTTATCCCCATTTATAATGAGGCCTAAGTTTTTATCGGGTGTAGTCAATTGTTTACCGCATTTGTTATCAGACCAGTCCCGCCCTAGAATCGCTGGGAAAGGTTGATTAGGGTGAACCACCATGGGAAATTTTTTTAGCGATCTACCGTGACTAACGAAACACAGGGCGGTACTGTACATACGGATGTCTCTGTGTATACATTTAATACTGGTCTTTTCTTTAATTCTTTGTCGCAGTAAGACATATTGGCAATCAACAATAGAAATGTTGCTACCAGAATCAAACAAGGCTATGATTTTATAGCTATTAATGACTACAGGTTCCGTATATGATAATGTCAGGGGGTTGGCCAGAGCACACGAAACCCCTCCACCTACAGTCCGCCTTGTCTCCAGGTAGATCGCACATCCGGCAGCCGGGGAACTCAGAAACAGGCTTCGATTTATGTGGGAGAGATTATTTTGTAGGACATTATCTCTAGGAAATCTCCAAGATTTCAAGACTGGCCCGAGCGGTTTTATGAGCTGTATAAGCTCTTCAATTGAATGGAATTCTCCCCAGTCCAGCTAGGCAAAGTTCTTTGGAAGGCCCTGAAGAAAAATAAAACAGGCTACCTGCTGTACTGTTTGGCAGGTGGTTAGTTCAAATGGCCTTAGCTATAAGGCCACCTGCTCTTGGATTGATCTCTCTGGATCAAATTTCCATTCTTTTATTATTCCTGCCTGCTGGACTGGGGAAAGCCAGTATTTAACTGGGACCTTAGTCACAATGGGCAGCTCAGCTCTCTTCCGAGAGGGCATAATAAGCCCTTTTCGTTTCATCCCCAGAAACCAGCCTACATCTGTGTGTCCCTTTCACACTCTCCCCTTGATAGGTTATAAGCCCGGATTTGTATTTTGGGAGCTGAGCCTGTACTGAGTCCTTCCTGACCCCCAAACGCACTCCCCAAGAAACTCGGCCCTATCTGGTTTATTATATGTTCGTGTCCCGGTTAATTCTGGGAATTCATCCTGCCGACTGTGCCACTGTGATAATAATTAGACCAAGACATCATAAAAGTTTGGGGTGCCACCCGTATATTGTTTTCCTGGCTGCAAACGTTTGAGTTTTTAAGTGCACAACGTGCATAGAACAGTGTCCAAAACAGAACTGATTCTCATAGACAAAAATGGAGGCTTTAAAGGCCCATATAAGAAGTGACGTGAGCAATAGGGCCGGAATCGGTAGTGATGTGTTTTGGATCGGATGTGACGTCACCAAAGGGCCCAGCACCGCAAATTATGTCTTCTGGTTCGGAAGTGACGTGAGCAAAGGGGTCAGCACCAGAAGTGATGTGTTCTGAGGCACCGGAACGTTGCAGGATTTCCCGGAAAAGGTTTGTAGGGAACTGAGAAAGACAGTCAGTGCACTCCGTCGACCCCTGGTCGAATGTTTAATTACAATTACTCAGGCCCTTTAGCTGCCTCCTACTCACACGTTTGTGACAATATATACTTCAGCTATAAAAGGATTAATCTAAATTGAAATAATGTTTCAATAAACTTTTACATTCAGATATATCAGCTCCAAAAACCTGCAACACACCATTACACTGCCACAGCCAACCATCAATGTTAGCACCAAACTGGATGGATCTATGGACACTTAAAGCATTCATTTTGCAGGTTTTTTTTTTCTCTGAGGTGTATACACATGCAGTTTCTCCATGCCAGCCCACCTGCTCTGAAAAGCATTGTGTGCTGATGTGATACTGCTCTTGACTGAGTATTCATTTACTTAAAAATGGAAATATTGCTCAAAAAAGTGTTCATTCAGTTTGTGTGAAAAAGACAAGGGCTTATTATACCAAAGATTCAGTTTTTCTTGTGTTGTCAACAGTAATGAACTTGCTAAGAGGGCGCCATTTGGATGAAACAAGTAAGACTCAACATATTTAAACAGCGTTCAAGGGCTGAGCCTGTTATATTGAAGTTTGCAGCCTTGACAACTACTTTGTTAAGAAATAAGAAGCATTGCAGCTGGCAAAATAAAACTGTGAACATTTTCTAGTTAAACACACCACTGACAAGCACGTTGTGAAACTAAGCATTCTTGTCTATTTGAAATGCAGCCCAGACACTTAGCCATTAGCTTTTTCACATCACACTGTGAGCTAAGGCCGTCTTCTTTATTCTAAACTGGTCAAGACAAACCTACTGCATTGAAAAATCTACCTTTAGTACCAGACGCCAAGGATTAACATGATAAGCTGCTAGCTACTTCTTTACAAAATAGTTTCTTTAGTGGCAATGATGGGAATTTACTTTAATTAGCAGATAGTGGCACCACTGCACTCAGCTGCATTTCCTGAGCAGCCCAGTTCTGCCATTATATAGTATTTTACATCAAATAAAATGTCAGGTCTTATCCCTTTCCTTTTACATTCCTTGCCAATGAGGTGTCATTTACATTTGAGATGAGTGTTTAGCATGATTTGACAGTACAGCTATTCATACATTTAATGGCCTTTATTTTCTTTCCTTTTAGTTACATTTCTAAAATTACACACATTTTATAAAATGCTTCCGTTAATGGATGAAAAAATGGTAGCTCTAAATTGATATGTAATTTGACATTTAATATAACATCGTTTTTTCTGGACTGATGTTATCATGTTCCTGAAAGGCTCTATGTGAAGTAAAAACCATAGAGGATGAATTACATTATATTATATATAATAATATTTTTCTACTGCTTCAGAAATTATCACAAAATAATTACAAATTAATTAGCATCAACACCATCTGAAGACTGTAAATGAGGCACAAACAAGGCATAAAAGTTTGGGGCACCCTTAGGCAAGCCCCAGATAATCAAAAAGAAAATAATAAACATGGTTTTCATGTGTCGTTTGAATAATGTCTTTCCAGATGTGAGTCTGTGACAACACTGAGGCAAGATGGTGGTGGAGCTGGCTAAGAGATGCATCATTACCCCAGGGGGGCTGGAACACAGAAGTGATGTCATGCCATCTTCCTGTCAACAATCATCAGGTGTGCAGGAGAAGAAAGGCATTAGGTGATAGTGCCAACCCTCAACTCGGGGTTGAATTACTATTAGATGAGCCCTGATGTTGACTCCCAAGCATTTTATAGTTGTTTGTAACAATTATAATGGCGTGTACATCTCAGATAGTTTAGAGCAGGGGTCTCCATCCTTTTTTCCCCCTGAAAGCTACATTTACAAAATGAAAATGGCAGAGAGCTACTCATGTTTTCTAACGTTTATTCTGAAAGCTTATTTCAACCCAAACAAACCGAATAAGCTTGTTTTGCCTGAACATTTATAAAATGTTGGTGTCCACAACTCACATTTTACATAAGACATCACAAAAAATATTTAGTTCACCTGCAAGTGCATTTTGTATGTCTGTATGCATTTTCTAGTGTATCTCACAGTATTGAATTAAAACATGAATGCTGTCAAAACAAAACAATGCAATTACAAATATACAGATATTCCTTATTCATTCATTTGTTACATGTCACTGTTTCACTTCACAAGAGTATTCACATGTCCAGTTGCATGTGTGACATGATTTTTAGTTAATGAGATGACTGGCACTGCATGGAGTCAACAAGAGAGGTGTATGGTGGAGTGTAGCCACTTAGATTCACTCTTATGGAGTAATTTAAATGTTCATCTGTCAGTTTGTTCTGAACTTTGATTTCATGACATTCACGTCAGAAAAGGCAGACACACACAGGTACGTAGAACCAAACAAGCAGACATTTTCAAAGCTGCATTGTGAAGATTCTTATAGTTATCTGTCTCTACTAAGCTCCAGAAATGCTGAGAATGCTGTTCAGACTTTAACTGCACATTATTTGGAGGTTTACTAATATATAATATATAAAATCCAATGTCTGTTTTTCAAGAGAGAACTACTTAACGGATTTAGATAAGGTTTTTTCTATAATTTGCTTGAACATTCTGGTTGATTTTGCGACTTCTCTCATTTCGCGTGTATCATAGTTCGCTTGTGGTACCGATTTATTTCGTGAATCCAAGATCCATGCCACGTGCGAGGGAGGGCCTTCCTCGCTCACTCGCCATCTTGGGACATGTTCCTTAACTCTGCTTAGCTAGCAAACGAAGAAACAATTGAATTCATCTTTGTTTAATAAAGTGTTACTTAGGTCTAGATGAGTTTGAGTCAAGATATTCTCAAAATTGTATGCCACATTGAAAAGACAGATTGCAATTCAGATTGTGGATCGTGATTTTTGTGTTAAAAGGATCGTGATATAATTTTTGGAAAGATCGGCACCCCTAATTTGACTAATCAAGATTTCAAATTTATGCTACTTGGAAAGGGGTTTTGAGCTACGGTAACTTAAGCGACGTGTTGGAAACCCTGGTTTAGAGTGTCTTATTTTCATAAACAAGTGCCTGAGGCTGCTGTGTAATTTGTGTGAATATTCATTTTAACTGCCTTATACTTCAGAGTAACAGTGATGCCAAGCATTTCAGCTGCATTTAAAATGTCATGTTGTGAGGGTGTGGTGTCACACTGTATGTAATCATATTGAAGTATTCTACAATACTGTATAATATATACTGTACCCTGTTTACAGTATGTATACAGTTTGATCTGCTTCTGCATAAGACCAAGAGACAGTGTTTGAATCACAGCCTGGGCTCTACCTGTGGTGAATTTGTACTTTTGGTATGACTCCAGGTGCCTTGGTTTTCCTCCTACATCCCAAGATGTAAGGGCCACACTGAGTGGTGTCTTATTGAATGGGATGCATGGTTGATTTTGACCTACAGAGGTAGGTCAGGGCCAGGGCTGATTATTGTCTTGTACTTGATGATGCTTGATAGCCTCTGGTACACCAATGATTCTTGAATTGCATTTAGTCTTATGATGGTGTTAACCAAGCTAGCCAATAAGCTGTCAAACCTATGAAAAATGTTTAGAATTAAATCATTTTATTTGTTACTGTAGTTAACTCTAGTATGAATAGATATAAAGTTTTCTATAATATAAAGGTTAATTTGCACTGTTAGATGGTTATTGCTCTAAGTTCATGTGTGAGTGCAAATTATTTTAATGAATGTCAACAAATTGCAGCCCTCAATATAAGGAAATTAAATTAGGACTGAGCCTGAAAGGCACAAACATTATATTACTTCAATTCCTTTGAGACTTCCATTACATTTATTTCAAGCATCACAAGCTACAAGGTTGTCTTTTGCTTAGTGTAAGTTCAGCTGACTTGAGTTTCCTGCTCCTACATAGTGGGTGTGAAAATGAAGAGCCCAATATGTGCCATCTCTATCCATATCCTCACCAAGGACAAGATAAGCCAGTAAATACGTAACCAAGTTGTTGTCCATACACACTATGGTATAAGTACATAACTCAGCCAATGGTGGTAAGTGCTTCTTGTTAAAATTTTCAGTGACTCGGATTATACTCAGCCAAAGTTTGTAACATTCAGTTATTCTGCATATACGTATCTCATTAAAAACATCACCAATGAAGAGGCTTTTGAGATCCTTGAAGCAAACCATGAAGCTAAGAAAAAATAAAATACATTATTCATATAGAAATATTGCTGAAAATATTTAAAACCCATACAAGCTGCTGTACTGAGCAAATCCAAGAAGCAAACAGATATATATACCCATGTGACTCACTAGGATCGTCAGCAGCTACTTTAAATTTATGTCACGGTCAGTGTGTGATTAGGTGTTGACGCATTTGTCCCAGGTTTCAATGTTTTATTCCTATACTTCTGTGGCTGCACCCTATTAGGATTTATCGTGTATTGTGTCACTATTAATAACATATTGAATAGATCTGTGTTAGTTTCAATTATCCATAAATATTTGCAGCATTAAAGCATGCAAGACTGTTAACATTGTCTGTGCTGTTTTAAGATATGTACAACAGACACTATTCATCATGAACTAATTTACTCTTTTGCTAGAGGGGGTTTCTTGTGCCACTAACCCTTTTTTTTTGTTACTAATTATTCAACAAAAGCATAAAAGCACATTTTAGATGTAAAAAAGGAGCACTATGGAGGCTTTCTCTTTGGTGGTTTTGTGCAACAATATGAAATGATTAGTTTATAATAGCTTTAATCATAAATAGCCTAAGTGAACAGAACTATTATACTGACAACATAAGAAAGGGGTCATTTATTAAAAGAAAAGGTTGTAGAGACCAGGAAATGTGAGACAAATCATGAACAAAACACAGGCCAGGGTCAAATCCAGGAGATGAAAACATCAAATCAAATAAATTGGCTAAAAAAATGTCTTCCTGAAAGTATTTTAGCACTAGGTACCACATGAGATTTGATTGTGATCTTCAAAAACATGGACATCAGGATTGGCATACAACCATTTTTCATAGACAAGAAATGATGACTCAGAATGTCCAAGCAGAAAGTTACAAAATGGTGGCGAGGCTGTGAAAAATAGAGCATAAATATGGCCAAGATCCTAAACAACTTATAAAATTCTGGAGCAAAAATGTCATAAACATAACAATAAAATGTTTTCAAAATCCAATGATCCATGAAAATGAATTTTGAACCCTTCAGCCAGGTAAAAAAAAACCATGACAGTTTAAGACTGCATTAATTAAAATACATGGGCATTAATTTTTTATACTGTAACTGTATTGTCAATATAGTTAGGAGGTAAACAAATACAATTAGTATTGAAAAGAATGTAAATAAAGGATATTCTACCCCACCAGTACTCATCCTGTGAGGGTGATAGTGAGGGAGATAATAAATATATAAAGAGTCTTTTATAAGAGGGCAACAGATCACAACCGGGCCAAAGAAAGAGCCAGCAAATAAAATGGGCCTTCATGTCACTGACTACTTACTGGCTTACCAGCTACCAACAAGTAGAGCACAGGTGTCAAACTCCAGGCCTGGACGGCCGCAATGGGTGAAGGTTTTCTTTCTTACCGTTTTTCTAATCGGTGTCCAGTTTTTACTGCTCTTTCGCTCTATTTTAATAGCCCTGTTTTTCAGGATTAAGTCTTCTGAATTATTCTTTTCTTCATTAAATGACAGCCAAACAGAAATGAGACATGAAACGAGCCAACAGATGACCAGCTAAATTGGTGCTTCAAATTCCAACCAGTTCCTTAATGAGAAGTTGATTCTTGCTGTTAATTAAACCCGTTATTTAATTCCAATGGCATGTTGCTGCTCTCTTTTTGCCACAGCAGACATTTCCAAAACTGTTGATATTCTGTTTTTTTCTAAGAACTGCTAAAATGTTTTGGTAACCTGAGGGATCAACCTTACTGAGACCTTCATTTTTATTTTCAGATTTTGTTTGATGGATACAGGTGAGTTGGTCTTGTCCTGCTTGTTTTATGTCTCACTACTGTCCGGCTGCTAATTAAGGAAAACACAACTAAGGGGCCTGAGTCAAGCTAATTAAAGCTAAGGCTAAAGAAGTTAATTAGCATCAAAAACTGGTCAGTAATTAAGGAGATAGTTAGAATGAAAACCTGCAGCCACTGCGGCCCTTCAGGACTGGAGTTCGACACCCCTGAAGTAGAGCAACAGCTGGAAGGAAGAGAACTCAAGAAATATCAAGTTATGAAAGGTGGACTTCAATAAATCAACAGAAAGGGGAGTATTTTTTCCAGTAACAGGTCAGTACTGTCTTAAAAACAACTCATCTACAGGTAAAATAATCTTCTGAATAAAAGTAAAGAGAAAAATCTGCCTAAGGAAAGACATACATGAGATGATAGAGAAATGTCAGTAGAGAGACACAGAGAATAGAGGAAAGAAATTTACAAGTGAAAAACCAAAAGCAAAAAACAAAGGGACAAGTCCAAAACATTTTGAGGAAATTTCCAAAAGCAATTAAACATTATTCATGACAGTATGGGTCACTAGCCAAGTCCACAGTAAAACTTTTTTGAGGTGTAATTATAAACAATTCATAAATATAAAGTGAGTATGATATTGATTGGGAGGTTTTGCAGAAAATAGTTTTATTTTTAAAAATGATATTCCTAGATAGCTTGGTAGAGGATGGAAAGTCATGCAGCTAGATTAAACAGTTATGCAGTGGCTTGAAAACTGCTTTAGGAAGTGTTGCATATAAAATAGTGACTGGATTTTTCAGGGGAGAAAGAGGACAAAATAAAAAGACAAGAGGAGAGTGGCAGGGGAAAATCACAAAACTCCACATTTTAAGCACTGACCTTAGCTGAAGATAGAAGAGGAATGAATAGGAAGGGATAGAAAACCCAGAGCTCAGGGACTCGAATGTACAAAATCCAAAGCAGGGGTCTCCAGCTCTGGCCCTGGAGTGCTACTGTGCTGCAAGTTTCCATTTTAACAATTTTCTTAATTAGTGACCAGATTTTGCTGCTAAGTAACTTCTTTTACTTTCATTTACAGTGACTTGTTTTTTTTAAGATTCATCTGAATTTCCTTATTTCTTCCTTAAATGGCATCCAAACAGAAATGAAAGGTAAAGCAAGCCAAGTGATGACCAGCAAAGTTGGGGACTCAAACTCCAGCAGATTCTTAAGTAGAGGCCAATTTTTGTAGTTAATTAAACCCATTATTTAATTCAATGGCTTGATGGTGCTCTCATTCTGCCACAGAAGACATTTCCAAAACTGTTAAATTTCTTTTTTCTAAGAGAACCATCAATTTTTTATGAGATCAACATTACTGAGACTTTCACCTTTCTTTATTTTCAGATATTGCATGTTGGACACAGTTTGGTGGCTATTAGTGATGAGCAATCATTGCCAAATTCACTTTACTGTGAGTTCCCCGAAATTACGGAAATGTTTGCAATATTTGCCAAAGTTGGCGAATTTCATTAAAGTTAATGGGGAAGGACAAATTGAACTAGATTTGACTGGTTTATAATTGTGTAGTTGTGTTTAATGTGTCCCTGAAGTCTAGGGAAACATCGGCCAACTATACTGTGTCACGCTTGGGTCACAGATTTGCATAGAAACAAAGGAGGTTGGAGACAGGAACTTTATTCAAACACTGCAAACAAACATTTGTCTCTTTTTCAAAAGTTTAAACGTACTCCCCACGACAAGACATAGATGACAGAGAGAGAGAGAGAGAAGCAAAACAACTCTAATACTGACAGGTGCTGTACATGCTTTTAAGTATGCAGAGTACCGCATGAGAGGTTTATCACGTGACAGCGTGCAAATAAGGTAAGGAGCAATGTGAAGGTAGTCTATCAACGTTTTCAGGGGTTTCCCCAGGAACGCGTCTGTATTCTCTGAGGTGCGATCAGCCCCCCAGTTCACAACTGGACCGATTATTGTGGCCTAAAAGCTGACCTGAGCTGTGCAGCAGCTGTGCCAACCACTGCACCAAAGTTCCTCCCTGATATCAAAGAAGAAAGTCCGCAGTCAGAGATGCACAATCATATATTTCATCAAAACAAATTGGAAGTGCAGAAATTGTAGTCAAAAGTCAGAAAAATTATGTAGGTCTTTTAAAGGCAGAAAATTAAACTGGCATGTCATGATTGAAGCCACTGGCTAGTTCTGTCTTTTGAAGTTGTCCTGAAGGCTCTTTAAACTGTCTGTGCTGATGCTTTGCACTTTTTATTTTATCAAAAAGAAAGAAACAACTTGTAAATAGCAATACATCTTTTGTAATTATTTATTATTTCATAGTCTCCTCTGTTTTGTCAGGCTCCTCAAGGTTTGTTTTCACTCTCGCTGCGCCATGTGTCTAATTATTATGTATACACAGGGCACGAGCCTCTTATGTTGTCATGGATCTCGAAGATCGAAATGCATATTTGACTACAAGCACAAATAACTCGTCGAGTCTGTAATGCAGATGATCAGCATTATATACCCAGGTCACAGCTCCAGAGGACGTCTCATTGGCTTTGCAGAGCATTATGGGGTGCTGGTATTAAACAGAAAATTCTGCTGCATTATCAGTAAATAAATTGACGGAAAAGGGTGAACACAGCAAATTCGCTGCAGATAATGCTTTGGGGAAATTCACTGAGTTTGGGTCTGAGTCTTAAATATATAGCAAGTCAATTAATATTAAGGCAAAAGAGTTAATTAGCAGGAAAACATGCTTACAAATTATGCAAAGGGTTAGAATGGAAACTTGCGGCCATGGTAGTGCTCCAGGACTGGTTTTGGCAACCCCTGGCCTAGAGTCATCAAAATTATCCCCAAGTGTATTAATACCCAGGTACATCTGGCATGGAAAGAAGATGGAACATGCTTTGTGAAAGGCTAGTGTGTCTATATGTTTGAGAGTGTCTATGTTTTTTTTATCCTGATGCCAAATCCCAAGATCACAGAAGATAAAAAAGACCAAAATTAAGGAACTGAGACTTTACTTTTAAAAACATGAATAACAGATCAGAGAGAGAACAATGGGGAGATCAGTTTATGTTCAATATAGATCAAGGATGGTGGGCTAGCAGGATGGTCAATCAAGCTCCAGCAGAGGGAAATCAGAAGGCGTATGCCCAGTGATATACTGTACTTCTAAATCTTATGTTAAAAATCTCATCTAATCTCTCATGGATTAAAGTTGAACACTTAAAGGAAGGTCTTTTAGCATTCTGAACAAGGCAGGAGGAGGAGGAAATTGACTTTGGACTAACAAAATTAAGGCAGTACAAAATTAATTTTATTAATAGCAAATCCAGAATAGAAAGATACAGAGAGATGTGATTAAGAGGAAAGGGACTCCACAACAGTATGTAGAGGCTACAATGTCCTGAATTATTTTAGTATTGTCTTTGCCCAGGTACTTAAATGAGCTTGTTATTGGGATGGATAGAAGAACATCAGGCTGCTAACAAAGGCAATTCAAGGCAAACAGGGGTGATTGAGACCAACTCATTTTATAACCCAGCAAAACTTTATGAGAAGTGGGCAAATTAAGAATAAGTGTAATGTGTGCAAGAATAACCAAGGAAGAGTGTTGTTGGCATACAGATACACTTTTAAGATACTCCATTTGTAACCATCTTTTATATGAACATTGGAAAATACAGCACAATGGAAAGAACAATTTGTTGAACTACTTGAATGATCAGCTCTGCCTCATTATTGTGACCTTTAGCAGGTCAGTTACAGCAGTACGTCTCAAGTTCAGTCACACATAGCCCTCCAAGGGTGAACGTTTCTGTTCCAAGCCTTTTCCCTCCAATTGATCTCATTGTTTAATCAGATGGACTTATTGTTCTATTAATCTGTATTTAGAAAAGGCAAAGCAGTATGAGATTTACATTTCTCTCTATTATAAAAAAAAAATCTTGAAAGGAGATGAGGTGATTTTCTCAGAGAGACACTTTCCGTCCCTCAAGACAAGTCTTTGTGCCAAGAGATTTAACCACGCCAGAGGCTGGAAATAAAAAGACAAAGAGTAGATGACAAAGTAGAATGTCATAAAGAATTCAAAACTGTTGGCACGGTACACATGCAGAGTAGGTTAGAGATAATGGAAGTATGAAAATTTGAAAGTCTCAGAAAAAGGATAGTAAAGATTGCATTAAGCAAACAAAAGGAAATTATTACTTGGTGAAATAATGGAACAGCGAAAAGAGATTGAATATATTGTTTGGATTTAAACTTTAAGTCAGAGACCTGTAGATCATCTAATTTGTGTTGCCATCAGGGAAAAAAAAGCAGTGTTTCTTCGCAATGAAGAGGCGTATCCGTGGGAATTAAAAGATTTGTTGTTTAGTGAAAGTAAAATCCCGCAAGTGAAAATTTCAAGCCCAGAGACAAATTCACTCATGGGCACTTATCGTTGCATTATCACGACGTAATTCCAAACACGGAATCAAAATTCAATGCGATATTGATGAAAAGGTAAAAGCGAAAAGAGATCGAATATATGGACATAGGTGATATGACAGAAGTATGTAGATATTGTTTCGCTTTAAACTTTAAGTTGTGTTGCCATTAGGAGAAGTAGTGTTTCTCACCAATGAAGAGGCGAAAGTGAAATCCACTTGCGCAAATGACAGAGGCAAGTTGCTGACACACCCCTAGTATAAGTAAATTACAAATATCTGTATTTTTGACATAGCTTTACATGCTTAACTCTATTTTTTCATTTTACACTGATTCACCTTTTCCTGTGGAGTTTGCTCCCATAATTGTATCCTAATAACAAAAATTAAAAGCAAAAGGTGCCTCCTCATTAATGAATAGCAGATTACATAACAAGATCACCAAGAAATGAAGAATGAAACTCATGATTATGATGAAAATCTTAAAAACCAAGATAAAAATATTAAATCATTCATGTAGCATATATGAGTACTTGCTACATTCCAATAAAAATTAAGCTAACCCAATTTTGTAATGTCTGACTTGACATCAAACACGGAAACTTTGGAATAACTGCTTGCTTCATTAAGGTAGGAGTTGAACTAAAAGAAGGATTTTTATTTAGACAAAAATCTGAGCTTACTTGATGCTTTTGTGACAATTATGAATGATTTCAACAATACTTTAAAAATGTGTTGTTTTTTTTTTTTAATTTTATTATTTTTTTACTTGAATGTTTTTAGAATCCATTTAAGTCCACCACAAGGTTGCAGAAAGCAAACACCTTTGTATTGCTGGGCATTTCACTCCCTGCACAATAATTTACTTACACACCCACATAGTGCTGCTTTCACTGAAATCACAGTAAAAATCATAAGTAGTAATTAAACTTAAAAAAAATAATCATACACAATAGTGCTGTGAAAGATGGGAGTTAAAAATTTAGTACAAGTTTGTCTTTGTGCAAGTGAGAGTAAAATCAATTAACCAATAATCTTTGCAAGTTAAATAATGTTTGCTGTGTAACTAATTGTTAGCTTTATAAGATACACAGGTACGAAAAAATGAATGCTTTGAATACGCTTTTAACCTTTTGGATGCATTGTGTGATATTAGTCTATTGCCCATTAGCATTATAAAAAAATGCTAGTTCTTAAAAAAGAAAAAAAAATGTAAAAATATGTACAAGACGTGTTCTTTTAGCTGCCTACATGATTAATATTCATATCAGGTTGTGTTAAATCAATAGTTTTTAACAGTAACAGCAAGCAGTGGTACAGTATAGATTCTTAATAAAAGGATAAAACACTAGTGAAACACAGACCTACAGTCCCAAAATAAAATGCCACAAAAGGCTTGATATAAACAACATCAAACTCTCCACCTGTTTAATATAAGAACTTACACTTTATTACGAATTCTTAATACATACTGTAGGTACCATGTCCTAAGGGTTTATCAGTACATAGGCTGGCAGTAACTCTGCTTTAATTACCATAGTCTTTTCTCCAGGACATATGTGTCATAAGCCTTTAATTAAGGAACCAAGACAAAGGTTCCAGCCTTTTTCCCTTCCCCTTTTTCAAAAGGGTGGGCTTTTTAAAAAAACCTTTTTTTAAGGAAAAAATTTTTCCAGGACAAAAAAAACCCCCCAAAAGGGTTCAAAATTAAGCCTTTAAATTTTAAGCCCAAAAAAAAGGGGGGGAACCAAAAGGTTCCCCAAAGCCCCCTAATTGTTAAAAAAAAAATTACTTTTTTTTGCCATGACAGTTTTAAACAATAAGTTTAAATTATATAAAATTTTTTTTATCGGATTTTAAAAATATGGGAACTAATAATTTTTTTAAAAAGGGGCACTAAACCACTTCCCCAAAAAAAGGCCAAAAATGGTTGGATTTCGGGCCCCACCCTCAACCTGCCCTTGGGGGGCGGTGCAGGGGGTAAGAAAAAAAATACCTGGGGCGTGGATGAAAAATTACTGGACTCATGTCTCTGATAAGAAGGTCAGACACAACCCCAGATGGCCCCTTCCTTCAAAAAAATGCTCAAATTTTCTCCAGGCAGTTGGGATACCCTTTTCTGCGGGGTGGTGGGGGGAAGCATAAAAAAAGAAAAGGCCTCATCCCCTAAACAAATGGTAAGGAAGGGGTTGATTTGGGAAGAAGCTGGACTTTTAACACCCAAGGGTGGGGCGGGGCGCTGGGAGGCGCTGTAATATGGAAATACTGATCCCAAAGGGCCCCAACAGGGGAAACATTTTTGGGAAGACTCTTCACTTCCTGTCCATGACAGACTGGGGAATCTTCCTTTCTCACCTGGACCTTTTCATTCCCCTGTAAAATCTTATTATTTATAAGGAAGAAAACCAAAGCGCCGAAGGGGGTTGGTTCATAAGTCCGACCATAAAACACCTCCCCCAGGAACCCCGCCTGCACTGCCTGGTCCCGAAATAAGGCCCCCACAACTCGACGCCACAGAAAAAGGCCTTTTTATGTTGCCTAACTGGCCACCCCGTTGACTTTTAAAAGAGGCATTTGCGGGGGGTTCCCCTATGCACCTTTAAAACTTTTTGCAAGGGGTATCCCAGGGGACCCTTTAAAATTTTATTTTGAAGACACAAAAGTGAGCAGTCTTTAAAAAAAGTTTTTTTACCAGAGCCGTATTTAAAACTGTTTTCCCCAAAATACAAAAAGTCGCAAAAAACATGCCTTTCTTAGATACTCCTGCACTTTGACACACCCCCCCCCACGTGGTGGGGGTCTTGGTGGATTATATAGAAAGGTAGCCAAAAACCCCCAAAAAGGGAATGAAAAGTCTCGGAGTCACAGGTGCATCTGGGCTGTACAAAGGCGAAACACTCGGTGATGAGATGGAGGGGGGACATGAGCAGGGAGTGTATACCGAAAAAGGGAAAACAGCAGACTAGCATGCCGGGGGGGAGGCGGGTGGGTTCCTTCTCCTCTCCCCCCATTCCCCCTCGCCCGCCCCGGGATTTTGTGTTGGTTTTCTGCATTGGTTCCCAATGAAGGAAAGCACTCTTTAAAAAACCCAAAAAGCCCTTCCTCTGTTTTTTTCCCGCTCACCTTTTTACCAATGCAGGCCCCCAACAAGGTTGGGGTATTCCCCTGACCCGGGGGAACCGGGGAACAAAAATCTTTGGGTTGGGGGGAAAATGGTTACAAAACTGAAACTTAAAGGTTTGGGGGGGGCACCACCCGGGGGGCCTTTTTACCTTTTCCAACACGAAACCTCACCCCCCCCGGGCACGGACAGGTTGACAGATTATATTTTTCGTTTTGTGGGTGGTGGTGCATGGCAGTTCTTAGTTGGTGAGTGATTTGGCTGGTTTTTTCCGGCGACGAGACTCCACCTGCTAAAAGTTAAAGACCCCAAAAGCGGCTTCTTATTCTTAGAGGGGCAAGTGCTTTCAGCCCGGGAGAGCATTAACAGGTCTGTGATGGATGTCCCATGCCGCGGCCACTGAATGGATCAACGGGGTCTACCCCGGGAGGGGAAACTGTTGAACCCCATTGTGATGGAACCGTGGCTTCCAATTTTTCCCCCACGAGAAATTCAGAAGTCGGGGCCCCCGCCGATTTTCCCCCCCTTTGTAAAACCCCCCCTGGTGGTGACTTGGGGGATTATATAAAAAAGCGCGGAAAAGCCAAAAAACAATGAAAAAACAACGTGGAAACCGACTGGGGGTGTTTGGAAAAATTTAAAAGTCAACTTTACTCCGTGTGTGGACTGTACACAGAAAAAGCGTCAGGTAGGGAGTTGGGGGGGGCACATAAGCGGGGAGTGATACTGACGAGTGCCCCTTTTCCCCTCCTTCCGGAAGGAAAAGGCCGCGGGCCCTCCGGGTTTTTAGTCACTGACAATTGTTGTTGGGTTGTGGGCATTTTGCAATGTTACTTTTCTTGGGGGTTTATTTAAAATTTCGGTTTTTTAAATGTTTATTTTACCTCTGTGTTAAAAAACATTTAAAAAGGGGCCTGATTAGGGTTGGCTTTTTAAAATTATTCAAAGTTTTTTTTTTTGTTTTTGTTTAATATATATTTTTTTTGTATCAGTATGCTGCTGCTGGATTATGTGAATATCTATCTATCTGTGATATCTATCTATCTATACTAATAAAAGGGGAAACCCCCACCACCCCCACTGACTATACACTAATTCTCCCAAATTCCTGTAGGTAGAGGTGAAATTTGGACTTATTCCCTTTCAGCTTACTTCAAAAGTTGGGGAGGTTTTTTTGAAATTCTCCCCTAAGGGTCATAATTTTGGGAAAATTTTTTTTCCCCTATAATGTAATGGAGTTTAGTTTGGGGATGGCGGGGGGGGTTTGTGACATCATCACCCTCCCAATCGTAGAGAACAAGGAAGAACCCAGCGATGACCCATTTCACAATTGAGAAGGCAGAAAAACATTATAAGAATTCATATGAAACAAAACCGGGAAGTGTTTATATTTAAAATTTAAATTCATAGACAGGCTGCCACGCGTTTTTAATTTATTGCCAAAATGGCGCCCCTCAAACGGAACCAATACAAACACTGCGCTAAAAATTCCGGTGAAGGACTTTTTTGCAGAAAGGAAAAAGAGGCAGGGGGGTGTTTGGCACAAACCTTAAAACCAAGAGAAAATTTTGGCGGTTTAGGAATTGGGATGGGACCAGTACAGCGGGAACTTTTAAGAACCCAAGGGGGCCGTAAACCATGCACAGACAAAAAGCAACAGTTCAAAAAGGGGCTGAACAAAAACCGAATTTCACAATTGGGAAAGGGAGCAAAAATATGGGCGCTGATACAAAAATATATTCATAAAAGCAGCTACTGCCCCACCTGGAAAAAATGAATGTCCCCCTAAAGGAAGACCAAAAAAAAAAACCCCGGTTTTGCATACAGATAAAAAAGGGAAAGGGGAAATGATTGATGCATAAAGGGAAATAATGATGAATAAAAACCCCTTTTCTTTACAAATTGTGGAAAGTCTTGAACAAAACATCCACAAACTAGCCTGTTGAAAGAAATAATGATAATCAAACCGTGACAGCCCTTCAATAACACTCACAAAACAATTACTGTATATTGACAATCAATTTGTTTTTTTAAAATTTTTCCCTTTTTTTATAACTTCTACTTTCCCCTGCGATAAGGGTTTTTATATATAAATGATATATATAGCCCCCCCAAAACTCTTTACTAGACAAGCCCCGCTGTGGAAGAAATCTCGCCCACCCGAATTAGGTTGATTCCCCGGGGTTACTAATGTTCTTTCCCGTTTATTTTTCCTTCCTTTGGTTTGGGCGATGAAAAAATTGGTTAAGGAATCATGTTACGTTATTTTTTTAAAAATTTTCCCTTTCTTAGACAACACAGTTAAAACTTGATGCATGTACTCCTCCCTTAAAAAAGATTTAATCACCTTTCAATTCCAACAAACGGGAACTTTTGTCAATGAGATTTCCTGGTAAACCCTTACACTTAAAAATCACAGCTCAAAAAAGTTGAAAAGGAAAAAAGCGTTTCCCCGACGATCATTTCCACTACCCGGAAACCTTTATAAAAATGTTTTGTGCACACTGGGCAAGCAAAAATTTGATGCAACAAAAACGGGCTTTGTGGTTTACTGGGGGTCATTGGGCTTCCCTGACCGGTAATTCTAATTACATCTAATTAAAAATGTTCAATGATCACCTGCTTTAGCCCTAATGTACAAAAAAAAAATTTTTGGTAATGTTACTCAAGTTTAAAGAAAAATGGTCAAATTCCTTTTTTGTTTTGACTTTTTTTTTAAAAGCTGCCTATGGTGAAATTTTTTTATTATTTAAAAATAAATATTCTGAAAAATTTTTAAAATACTTAAACTACCCTTTATTTTAAGTCTGCCCAATTTTAACCAGGATGATATTTTTGTTTTGTTTTGAACAAATAGGGAAAAACTTTTTTTTAGAAATTAAAAAGCTTCAGTTTAAATATTCATGTCCCTGTCATTATTTGATTCTGTGCCCACTAAAACGTTTTTAAAAAAAAAAAAAAAATTTGGGTTTAAATTTCGGGAACACGATTTAAACAAGATTAATTCTTACACAGCCTCTAATTAATTGGATTAATTTTTTTAAAATCCACCCTTTAAAATATATACTTGTAGATATATATATGTAATTTTATATATTAGTGTATATAAGTATATATTTAGAATTATGTTGTATATACAGTATGTATATATTGTGTTTTATATTGTATTTTATATATATGTATATGTATATAATGTATGTGTGTATATGTGTATATATAAAATAACTATATATATATATTTTTAGATTTGTTATATATATATATATATTTATATATATATTTTATTTTTATATATATATATTTATATATAAAAAATATTAAAAAATATATCATATAAACATATATATAAATAAAATATATATATATATTTAAAAGGGCCCCAGGGGACAGTAGCAAAGGGGTTGGGGGTTTTTGGCCCCGTTATTTTAAAACACAAACAAAAAAAAAAATTATAAAAAAAACATTCATTGCGCCGACTCCCGGGGCGCCATTTTTTTGGGGAGGGCCGGGGTGGAGGGGTGGGAAGGAAAGGGGGGATGGGAAGGATAGCTAGGGCAAATGGGGGAGGAAGGGGGGGAATTGACCGGCAATCCAGGGCCCATGGTGCAGGAAGGTTTTTTTTCTTAGGAACAGAGGGAAAGTTAATACCCCCTTCCGGCGGAATGGTTTCCCAGGTGCTTCAATCCCCGGGCCTCCTACCGGCGCGTACCCCTCCCCAGCCCAGGACCGCGGGGAGCGGGCTAACAGTGTGAATACGAGAGGGGGATCGGCTTTGGGCCCGAAAGGGGGCCCCCGATAAATGACAGTGAACTTACCGGCTGTAAGTCCAGGAACCACCGGTGACCCGGGGTTCACTCTTTTTGTGGGGCATCCACTGAAGTGCAGCGTGATCAATCACCGGCGGCACCCGCGAGTTTGGGGGGGTGGGTCCTGCCCACTTTGGCCAGGGCCCCCCCTCCCCCCGCGTGCGGTCTCCCGTCCATCAGTTTCCGGCCGGTACATCACAGGTGTCGAACCATCGGCCTTTGGGTCACCCGGCACCCAGGGCCCGTGTGGGCCGGTCTGGGGAAAAAAGGGGGCCCAAAATAGGGGCCCCCACAGGGCCGGGTTGGGCCCTTTGGTCACTGAACGCTGTTCTGCTTTGTCGGGCCACACCACGATGGGGGCCCCTTTTCAGGTCAGTCAAGGGGGGCTGCTCTTTGGGAGAAACGGGGAAAAAACCCGGGTGTCCAAAGCCCCAAAGCCCCACCGTTTCTTGGTACTCGGGGGGGGGCCATTCAAAATGTCTTTAACTTTGGGCCTGTGGCCCCCCTGTCCGTCCCCAAGGTAGCCCAAATATTTGGCCTCCCCTTTTAACCAAAAAAAAAACCCCGGGGGGTTTTTCCCCGGGGCTTTAGCCAGTGGGAGGACAGCTGGACCCTTCCTCCCGGGGGCGGAAAGATACAAAGATAGGTAGCGGCATAGGACTGGTGGGGGCCCGCACTCATCTCCAGGCGTTTGGAATGCGGGGGCCCGGGAGCCCAAAAGGGAGGACCTTTTCTGCCAGTGCCCGCGGGTGCTAAAAACCCTTTTTTCCCTTTGGGGGTGCGTTAAAAATTTGCCAAACCTTTTTGTCATGTGGGTAGTCAATCCAACGTCCCGCCCGGAAAGGTCGCAATGGGGCATGGGGTAGGCATAACTTGGGGCTGATTCAGGCGCTAAAGTCACGAACCTCCAGGAGCCGCTGGCTTTGGGCAGGACAAAGGCGGACCGGGGGCTATGGCCTTTCCAATGTCCTTTCCCACCCGTTTCCCCCCAGTTGGCCTCTCGGCGTTTCCTCCCGGGGGGGGGGCCCCCACGTTGGGGCTGTGCTATAAAATTTCCAATAACTCCGGCGGGTATTTATCCTCCCGGGGATTTTGGGTGTTTGGGCTAACTCCTGCCCCTGCGGGGGTCAGCTCTTCGGAGGGAAGGGCATTTGCTCGGGGAATCCCAGGGGGTGGGGACCCCCTTTTCTCCAGGGCTTTAAAGGTTGACTGTAAACCCTCCCATGGACGATTTTTAAAAAACGGTCCCCTTCCTTAATGGGGCCCCTTGCCGTGGCGAGAGTGGGGGGTGGGGACCCCCCTTTTGGCCCCGGGGGAACTTTCCAGCCCCTTTGTAACAGGGCCTGCGCTGCTGCGCCGACCGGTTTTTTAGGAGGGGGCCGTCTTTTTGGCGGGTTGGGTCCCAAAGTTGGGAGGAAGGCCTCGGCCTAGCCTTCTTTTTAGGAGTCGGAAAAATTCCCGGGGGTTCCCCCGTTAGTAAATTCAAAGGGGGGAACCTGGGGCCGGGGTACCCCCCTGGCAAAAAGCACGGGGGGAGGGGGTCCCATTCCTGCCTCCCTATCCTTGGGACACGGGGAAAGGGGAAACCCTCATTTGCGGGTTGACGGCGTTTCCCGGGGTCTTTATCCCGCAGAAGGCTCCCTCCAAAGGTTCCCCGGGGGGGGCCGGTGGAGGACCTCCCCGGTAAACCCCAGGTGGGCAAATTAAACCGCCGGGCGGCAGTATTAGGGGGGGGGCCTCGGGTACCCGGGTGGCAATCCCCCATACAGGATATCTTTGCCCCCGGGGTTTGGGGGGCGGACCAAATGCCCCCCAAAGGGGGTCCCGGGGGGGCGGGGGCCCGGGTCCCTCCGGAATCGGGGGTCGGCCCCGGGCAAAAGGTTCCCCCCGGGCCCCAGGCCATAGGGGCTTTTTCTCCTTTTTTTTGGGGTGGGGGGCCGGAGGTGGGTTTCCCAAAAAATCGGGCCCCACCCGGAAGGTCGGGAATTAGACACTTCCCATCCTAAATAGGCCCTTTTTTGGAGGTCTTCTCAAAAGGACAAAAGAAGGGGTTCCGGGGGTTTAAAACCGTCCCTGTTGGGTAAAGCAAACATGCATTCCCGGGCAAAACCCCGGGGTTCCCCTTCCACCTCCCTCTTAAAGGGGGGCGGCGGGACAAATGATGGTCCCGGCGCCAAGGCTTGGGGGCCTGGGGGGGAAAATTTGGCAGCCTTTTCGGCCCAACTTTAAAACCCCGGGCCCGCCCGCGCCCTAGGGCTCCTTTGCCGCGTGGGGCCCGGGGGAGGGGCCTTTTCCCCCAACAAGACCCCCAAGGCCCGGGGCGCGAAGGACCCGTTTTTGAAGCTTTTCCCGAACCTGGGGGGCAGGAACTGGGGGCCCTATTTTGGTTGGTTCCCCCCCAGGGGGCTCGGTGGCGGAGCGATTGCCCCGCCCCCCTGCCGGGGCCAAAAATGCGTTTCCCGTGGGTGCAAAGCGGGGAGCCAATTGGGTAAGGTCGAACAAAAAAGGGGCCCCCCGGGGCCCCTTCCCCCTCCCTTCGGATGGGGAAAGGACCCTGATCCAAAATCCCGGTGTCAGCCCCCTCCCAAAGGGCCCGGCGGGAGGGGAGGGGTTGGGCCGGGCGGTCTCGCCCCCCCAAACACGGCCCGGCCCCCCTTCGGCTTGGCGGCTTTGAGCGTCAGGGCCGGGGTGGCGCCCCCCTTTTGGGTTCCCCGGACTTTTTTGCCGAACGCCAAATGGGCCCAGGACGTCGGGGGCCCGAATGTTCATAAACCCCCCCTGCTCAAAAAGGGCATTTGGGAGCCCCAAGGCCCCCCCCGCCATTTTGGGGGGGCTTGGGGGCCAGGCCCAAGGGGGAATGACGCCCGGGCGGGCGGGGAAGGGATTCCCCCGCTCCGGGCTAAAGGGGGGGGGCCTTTTCTTGGGGAAAAAGAAAGCGGCCTCCTCCCCCGGGGTTTTCCCGGTCTTCGAAAAATGGGGGCCCGATGGGCCCCGGGGCCCTTTTTTATTAAAATTGGGTTGAACCCGGGGAACCCTAACCCTCCTGGGCTCTGTTCCCCCTTTTATAATGGCCCTTTTTGGCCCCAATCCCCGGTGGTCCCAAAAATTTTCACCCTGGGGCCATTCATTAAAAACACGTTTTTAGGGCCCGTCCCTCCTTCAACTTCCTTTCCCCCCTGACTTAAGAGGGGAACAAAAAGGGGTTTTTGGCCCTTTTGAAACCCCCTTCAAAATTATAAAAAAACCGCATAAAGGGGGCCCACCCGGGTCTGGCCGGGGGGGGGGGCCATTCCCAAAAGGGGGAAGGGGGGGGGGGGGGGGGGGGGGGGGGGGGGGGGGGGGAAAAAAAAAAAAAAAAAAAAAAAAAAAAAAAAAAAAAAAAAAGGGCCCCACCCCTTTTTTCCAAAAAAATCCAAAAGGGTTTTTTTTTTTTTTTTTTTTTTTAAAAAAAAAAAAAAAAAAAAAAAAAAAGGCCCCCAAAAAAGGCCCCCCCCCTTTTGGGGGAATTAAAAAAAAGGGATGGCCCCAAACCCCCGGGGAAATTTTTTCCCTGAAAGGGGTTTTTTTTTGGGGGGTTTTTTAAGGAAAAATAAAAATTTAAATCCCAAACACTGGCCTCGGGACCCAGCCCCGGTGGGCGGCTTGCGCAAGCGACTGTGGCTGTCATTCATGGCCTGCAGCACCGTGTTGAGGTCCTGTCCCTCCGGTCATCGGATTCTATCCTGCTCACTCATCGCCACTTTGTAAAGGACCGAGGAGACAGTAGCAAAGGTTGGGGTTTTCGGCCCGTATATTGTAAATCACAAACAAAAACTGGTCAAAATTATAAACAAAACAGTTCATAATGCGCGACGCCGACTCCTGGCGTGCTGCCATTTTATTGAGGGAGGAGCGGAGTGAGAGGATGCGCGGGAAGGACCGCAAGGGAGGATGGGAAGGATGACGTCAGGGCAAGATGGCGGAGGAAGGGCGGAAGTATCGCACTGCGTCAATCAGGCCTATGGTGCAGGAAGGTCTTTCTTTCTATGAGGAAGCAGAGGGAGAAGTATACCCCATTCCTGGCGTGAATGATTTCCCAGGTGCTATCGAATCAATCGCGGCCTCCTACTCGCGATGCGTGACAATATATATATATATATATATATATATATATGCCAGCAACACTCATGACAATTACAAACAATTACATTGTCAATCATGTTACGTTATTATTAAAATGTTTCTTTTCTTTTTACTCTCCGCTGCCAATCGAGTATTTTGCTATATATATATATATATATATATATATATATATATATATAAATAGATGATATGACAACAACACTCATATCAATGACAAAACAATTACATTAACAATCATCTTACGTTATTTTAAAATGTTTGCTTTTCTTTTCATAACTCTTTAACACACTTCATACTTTCAGCGCGGTATTCTCTAGCTAATTATAGAGGAACTAAAAAGGGCACATCAGGCTCCTTCTTCTTAGAAGACTCGTTCCTTTAATGTGAAGTGACATCCTTCACATCTTCTATAACTCTGCGATATGTTATTGTTATTTTCACACTGATGTGTGCTGGGCTGGTAACATCATTTTCAAGAGAGGCCCACCAAATCAGAAGCTAATAAAAAGGAGCAGGCTCAGTTATGGGATGCACTCTGGATCCCTGGAGATAGTGAAGGAGATAATTAAATCAAAACTGAGTGCCATTATAAACAATTCAGCACATCCACTCTCTGACCCACTAACACTGAGGACTTTCAGCCAATGAATCGTTCAGCAGAATTGTAGAATACATCTACATAATCCTCACTGTGACTGCGACCAAGGGATATTTTCTTTCTTTATAATTTTCTTGCTTTTATAGTAATTCTGCTGTGTTTAGACCATAGTGTGGGTGAATATATACAGTATGTACTTATCTATCAAATTATGTATTTATTTATTTAAAGAGTGTCTGTTAAAAGGGGGCAAATAACTGTCTATCTATCTATCTATCTATCTATCTATCTATCTATCTATCTATCTATCTATCTATCTATCTATCTATCTATCTATCAGTTGATCGATCAATCTAAGTCCCAATCTTAGACTTCAATACAAAAACATAAATGAAGCGATAGAAAACTAATTATGTACAATTTTATAAAGCATTTATCCATAGTACTGTATAACTGCCTTCTTCAGCTGCTGTATGCATTTTATGCTTTTATCTTGTGGTATGTCCTTTAAAGTCTTGAAACACTATTAAAATGCATAATTGCTGTTTTTTTTATTTTATACTACCAAACTTTACTTTTAATTTTTACTGCTGCTCTGGAAGATGGATGCAGAAGGAATAATATTAGAATCGAAGGTTTACCTGAGAAAGTACCTGAAACTCCAAACCCAGTGAAATTAGCTTGAACTATTCTCAAAAATAATTGGAGGACTTTAGATCAGACACAGAGATGACAGCAGCTTACGCATAGGGATCAAATTCCTCTAAACCTAGGACTCTTGTTGTGTGCGCGAGAAATTACAATCAAAATTTAATTTAATGTCACTTCTCGGAGAAACAAGAGATTATATTGAAAATAACTACATTCATATCTTCCCTGATTTCTCACTCTCAATAGCTGCTAAATGAGAGCGATTTTTACAACATTAAACAGCTACGGAAAGCCGAGATCAAATACAGCCCCTTGTATCCTGCCAAACTGAAAAAGACATTCAAGGCATGCATTATATTTTACCACTATGAAGGAAGCAGAAAAAAAACTAAGAAAACCGAGCCGACACTCTTCTGAAATACGATGTGAGTCGCACCCTATCATGGCATGGGAAAAAGATCTTCGGCTGTCTGATCCACTTCAATGATATGGGACTAATTATACATCCTTTCCCCCTTTGGCCACTTTCTTTTTTTTTTTTTTTTTTTTGGGGGAATGTTTAACATCATACCTTTGGTTTATTGTTACTGTTATTATTGTATTCGGCTTGCTTATCCCGGTCCATTTTAACACCATTTCCTGGGTTTACTATGTTACTATTTCAAGACTATATTTTATGCTTATAGTATTTGGACTGTATTGACAATGAATATTTTAATCCTTATAAACTGCTGCTGGGGGGCTTGTTTTGTTTTGGATTATCTCTGTCTCCAGGTATGTCAGAGGACTGGGACTTTGTGAAATGAGGTCCACCCTCAAGTGGGAGGCAAAATGGGGGGGACTAGGGGGAGAGAAAGAGAGCAAACTATATCAAATCTATTCCTTTAATCCTTATAATGATAAGTGCCAACGTAACAATATAGGCTTCATGGCAATAACTCCTGGGGAAATTGGAAATTTAGGTCAAAGCTGTCTCATTTTCAGTTAAGATTACAAAATGACATCAAAAATTCAGAATCAATGTCTCCATGACCGGACAATTAACTTTGTGTGCTGGAATGTTAAAGGCCTGAAATTATCACCTAACAGGTCTAAAAGCTAAAATATTTTTACAGGAGAATACATTTATTAAGCAAGGATCAATTCTGCTGCAAAAGACTGGACTGGCCAAATATTCTATTCGAGTTTTACAAAGAAAACTAGAGGTGTAGGAATTCTTATACATAGAACAGTCTCATTTGTGTATCAGATGTAATATCTGATCCTGAAGGGAGATATGTGATTATCATGGGTAATTTATTTAACTGTAAAGTCAGTAAGTCAGTCATTATCCAACCTGCTATATCCTACGCGGGCCACGGGGTCTGCTAGAGCCAATCTCAGCCAACACAGGGCTGCGGCAGGAACAAATCCTGGGCAGGGCACCCCACACCAAGCACCGCTAGGCAATTTAGGATCGCCAATGCACCTAACCTGCATGTCTTTGAGTGTGGAGGAAACTCCAACACGCACGGAGAACATGCAACTCCACGCAGGGCCCGGAAGCAAAACCCAGGTCTCCTTACTGAGGCAGCAGCTACCACTGCACCACCACCTCGCCCTTAGCTGTAAAGTGATTTTAATAAATGTACATGCCAATGTGGATATAGGAATTTATGCCAAATGTACAAAGTATTTGCATCCATTCCCAATGTGAACACTCATAAAATTATAATGGCTATGAACTTTAATTGTGTTTTAAATCCAGACCTAGATAGGTCTCCTGTCACAGGGTGAGGACATCTAACACTGCAAAGACAATTACACAGTTTGTAACTGATTACAACTTAGCAGACCCCTGGAGATTTCTAAACCCAAACTCAAGAGCATATTCCTTCTACTACCAGTGCATCATTCTACTCAAAATTGATTATTTCTTTGTAGATAACAATTTCTTTCCTACATTAAATCTTGTAAGTAATGACGCTATTGTTATTTCCTACCATGCCCTTTGATCTTGGAGCAAAATCATTATTCCACACATACTCATCTCATGTAGATGGTGTCTTAACCCACTTTTATTAGAAGACAAAAACTGTACAGAATTTATATCCAAACAAATTAGCTTTTTCTATTGACAAATACACCCTCAGAGGTCTCTGTAGAAATACTCTGGAATTCCTGAAGGCCTCCTTAAGAGGACAGATTATTTCATGTCTTTCCCACAGAAATAAATTGGAAACCAAGAAGGTATCAGAGCTAATCAACGAAATTACTAGAATAGACCAAGAACATGCCAGGTGTCCAAGTGAGGCTCTTCTATAGGAAAAGGTAGGCTCTGCATTCAGAACTCCACCTCATGACAACTAAAGAAACAGAACAACTCATTTTTGAATCAAGACATCAATTACTATCAACATGGAGAGAAAGCTAATAAGATCTTAGGGTCAACAAATCCACAAGCAAGAAGTTGCAATGCAATCCAGCAATCACACAGAATGGAGACAAAATCTTGACCATAAAAATATAATGCACAAATTTATAGACTATAAATCCTTATATTCTACTGAGCTTAAAGAAAAGACACAATCTAATGCATTTCTGGATGCATTACAGATACCTACAAATAGATACTCTCAGTGCAGAGGAACTGGATAAACCTCTGTGCTATCAGAATTACTAGTGTAAAATCACCTTAGAATGGGAAAGCAGCAGACCCTGATGGCTACCCTCTCAATTTTATACTGAAATTCTCTCTCAGCTACCTCCCATCTTATAGCAACATTTACAGAAGCTAGAGACAATAAAATTATACCTCAAACTTTTCACCAATCATTAATCACCATCTTTCCTTAACAAATAGGGACTTATTACAATGTGCATCATACAAACCAATTTCACTTATGAATAGTGATGTTAAGATGCTCTCCAAAGTCCTATCAAGAAGGATGGAGAAAGTGCTGCCTTCAGTAATATCACAAGATTAAACAGGATTTATTAAAGGCCAAAACTTAGCTTCAATCTAGCAAAGTCAAACACCCAGAGATATTATTATCGTTGGATGCATAAAAGCATTTGATATGATTGAATGGAACTACTTTTCACAACATTGGAGAATTTGGATTTGGTCTGAACATTTGTGTGATCAAACTACTGTACGTATACCAATCCAGAAGCTTCAGTTTGTATTACCTAATCGACTACTTTCTAGACGGGTACCAGACAGGATGCCCTTGTCACCACTGCTTTTGCAATCACCATTGAGCACTG
>NW_024382122.1:0-13385 GCF_016835505.1 Polypterus senegalus
AAAAGAAACAGAAAAGAGAGTTGAGGTCAGTACCGATTTTAGAGCCACCATGAGTAGCTATTATGATGAAATTGAACATAGAGAGTATCACGATTAAGTTAAATTAAGTTAAATTGAAGTTATAAAAAGGCCATGTTAAAGTAATGTGTTTTCAGCAGTGTTTTAAAGTGCTCTACTGTATCAGCCTGGTGAATTCCTATTGGCAGGCTATTCCAGATTTGAGGTGCATAACAGCAGAAGGCCGCCTGCCCGCCTCACCACTTCTTGTAAGTTTTGTTCTTGGAATTCTAAGCAGACCCTCATTTGAAAATCTAAGGTTACGATTTGGAATATAAGATGTCAGACACTCTGATATATAAAATGGTGCAAATTATTTAAGGCTTTATAAACCATAAGCAGAATTTGAAAGTCAATCCTGAATGACACAGGTAACCAGTGTAGTGACATTAAAACTGGAGAAATGTGTTTGGATTTTCTTTTCCCAGTTAGGATTCTAGCAGCTCCATTCTGCACTCGTTGCAAACGATTTATGTCTTTTTTGGTGGTCCTGAGAGGAGTGCGTTACAGTAATCTAGTCGACTGAACACAAACGCGTGAACTCATTTCTCAGCATCTTTCAGTGATATAAGACGTCTAACTTCTGTTATGTTTCTTAAGTGAAAAAATGCTGTCCTAGTGATCTGATGAATATGGGATTTAAAATTCAGATTACAGTCAACAGTTACCCCTAAGCTTTTTACCTCCGTCTTGACTTTTAATCCTAATGTATCCAGTTTATTTCTAATAACCTCATTGTATCCATTATTGCCAATCACTAAGATTTCAGTTTTCTCTTTATTTAACTTGAGAAAGTTACTATTCATCCATTCAGAAATACAAGTCAGACATTGTGTTAGTGAATCAAGAGAGTCGGGGTCATCAGGTGCTATTGATAAGTACAGCTGTGTGTCATCAGCATAGCTGTGGTAGCTCACGTTGTGCCCTGAGATAATCTGACCTAACGGACGCATGTAGATTGAGAATAACAGCGGACCCAGGATAGAGCCTTGTGGACCACCATATCGGATATCATGTGTCTTCGAGTTGTAATTCCCACAACTAACAAAAAATTTTCTCCCTGCTACGTAGGATTCAAACCAATTTAAGACCCTGCCAGAGAGGCCCACCCATTGACTAAGAATATTGTGATCAATGGTGTCAAATGCAGCACTCAGATCTAAGAGGATGAGAACAGATAAATGGCCTCTGTCTGCGTTGACCTGCAAATCATTTACTACTTTAACGAGTGCAGTTTCTGTGCTGTGATTTGTTTTAAAACCCGACTGAAATTTATCAAGAATAGCAGGTTTATTGAGGTGGTCATTTAACTGCATAATGACTGCCTTCTCCAGAACTTTACTTAAGAAAGGCAGGTTAGAGATGGGGCTAAAATTTTCAAGAGCTGAGGAGTTGAGATTATGTTTCTGAAGAAGGGGTTTAACTACAGCAGTCTTAAGACAGTCTGGGAAGACCCCCGTATCTAATGACGAGTTTACAATGTCAAGAATATTATCAATTAGCACGCCTGATACTTCTTTGACATGACTTGTTGGTATTGGGTCAAGGACGCAGGTGGAGGGTTTTAATTGAGAGATTATTTTTTGTAAATCAGGTAAATCTATCCTAGTGAAAGAGTTGAATTTGTTTATAACAGGATGCTGGGGTTTAGGAGGATCCTTAGTGTTGGAGGAGATATACTAAGTTATTTCTAATATCATTAATTTTTTGATTGAAGAATACAGCGACAGCCTCATAGGTTTTACTGGAAGCACTTAGGAGGCATTCCGTTGAGTTACCTGGTTTAACAGACGATCAATTGTAGAAAATAAGACTCTGGGATTACTAGCATTGTTATTTATAATCTTAGAGAAATAGCAGCGCCTCTCAAGACGGACAGTGTTGTTGTATTCTGTTATTTTGACTTTTAATATTTCATAGTGGATACTCAGTTTAGTTTTCCTCCATTGACGCTCAGCTCTACGACATGTTCTCTTTAAATCAGACACTCTTTGGGTCCTCCATGGTATAACAATGCTAGAAGATTTTTTCACTGTCTTTTCAGGTGCAACTCTGTCAACAGCAGCTCTCACTTTAGTATTAAATCTTTCCACCTTACTATTTATATTATCCTCACTATTATACGGCTTTGCTATCAGAAGTCCTCGCTGACCGACACCCTCTCGCTCCACATTCCTTTATAGCGGTGGTCCTCAATCACAGTGCTGGGGGGCCGCAGTGGCTGCAGGTTTTTACTCCAACCCAATTACTTAATAAGAAGCTCTTATTGATCAAGTAACACTTCTGCCTCACTTCAGTGGTCTCGCACGTTAAGATTTTGACCCCTTATTGCTTATTTTAGTCTTAAACAGCCATATTCTTAGTTTTAATGGCTCCTTATTAGCAATAAGATGTAAATGACAAAAGAGAGCAGCATTTCTCCATTGAGCTTGTTGCCATTTACACCTGTGAGTATTTCTCACGCACTATTGGGTTTAATGAAATACAGTGGAATCTCGGTTTGCAAGCATAATTCGTTCCGGTAACGTGCTCGCAGTCCAAAGCACTCGTATATCAAAGCGAATTTCCCCATAAGAAATAATGGAAACTCAGATGATTCGTTCCACAACCCAAAACTATTCATATAAAAATGATTAATACAAAATATAAAGTAAAAATACATCAAACAAAATAACCTGCGCTTTACCTTTAAAAAGAATCATGGCTGGTGTGAGTGAGTTTCTAATCTCTTGTGGATTCCACCCAACAGGACGACACACAGAAGAGCGTCCCAAAGCAGTCGCAGTCTCCCAGCGCTGTAGAAGTTTACCGTATAAGCGTATCCAAAAAGATCGCAGACATGCTATAAGCGCTGCTGTCGATGAGTGATACAAGGAACATTATAAAGATCTCGCTACAATAAATAACCGCACTGTTGTTGTTTCAAGCTGAATAAAGCTGGTGTTGTTAAAGTACTGAGACTCAGCTTCGTGTTTTGGGGCGCAAGACGGGGACTCACACTTCACAGCACACACACACACACAGTCACAATGCTGTAGTAAACAGAGGTTGACTATATGAGTGAGGCACACAGACTCAGACGGAGAATAGGAGACAATTGAGAGAAGAGAGAGAGAGAGAGAGAGAGACGCACGCAGCACGGGAGCGAGAGAGATAAGGAGATAGAGACGTGCGCGAGAGAGAAGAACCATCAGCTCAGTTGTGATCACATGACGATCAGCAGACAAAGTGTATCCATACTAATCGTATTGCAAGACATCGCTCGTTTATCAAGTCAAAAATTATTAAAACATTTAGCTCGTCTTGCAAAACACTCGTAAACCAAGTTACTCGTAAACCGAGGTTCCACTGTACTTGGAAGAGAAAAAAGTGAAGGACTGAGAATTACTCCTCCATTTTAACCTTCAGATCATCAGGATGATATCCTTAGAAATCCCCTCCAGGACTAGGACTGGGACTGAGGACCCCGCTAAGGCAGAGAGGTTGGTGTTGAGTTTGGTTTTGTTGTTTGGTGCGAATAGTTTGAATATCTGGAGACAACTGACTGCGTTTCCTTTGGTGTTCCTATAAATATATTAAGGTTGACTTTATTTATATCGGGCTGATTGACTTGTGGTGACGAATGTGCTTTTAATTGAGTGGAGTCAACAGCGATGGCCAAACTACACACAACTAGAGAGGGAAATGTTTACTGAGGGATCTGTTTCTGAACATAAAGGACACAATGAATGACAACGGGTGCATTGAACTGACCGACTGTGGAATTTAGTTTAGGCCGTTAAAAACAAACTGACCAAGAGACAAGCAGAGAGCGACTAGCAGTACTTTGATAACAGGTAGGCACCCCAATGAAACAGGCCTAACACCTCCTGAGATCAGCATTGTGGGGTCCACAGGTAACTTTCAGAAATTACAGGTGAAGTGTTGCAATGCTGACTGATATGAAACAAAACCTTTAAGTCAGGTAACAGCTGCATGTTCTCCTAGCATGTCGGTGATGACAGCCCTTGAATTTGAACCCGGAGACTGAGCCGTGCTAAAGGTCTGCAGACGAACGAATCATCCGACTGCAAGGAGAGACGAGCCACACCGAGAGGGGATCAAATCATGGCCCGGGTCATCAACCAGTTGACTACTGGACAGCGCACTCCAATGTCCAGTCCATGGGATCACGGGTTTCTGCTGCTAACAACTCACCTGTGCTGGTAAGCATTGATGCAGAAATATCATCGTGGGTCCAGAATAAAAAAGGGCAGCCTGCATGGCGTCCAGACCAGAGCCTCATTCATCAGATCAAGAGCTCCAGACGTTGATATCCTTTGCTTTGGGGTATTGGACCCCAAGACCTGATTCACACTTTTACTGTGCAGACTTCTAGGTGTTTACCAAGCCCACTTTAACTCTCCTTGATTTGCCGTACAGTCCGTCCACTCGTTTGTGATTTCATGACAGTTGCTGACCAAATACTTGAATTCTTCTTCCCCCTGAGAGTCGGAATCGCACCCTCGTCTCTGTTCTTCTGCAGCAACGTCTTTCAAGGGAGATTTGAACCCTGGAGTTATGGATGGTATGGAGGAAAAGCTCATGATCTGCACGCACAGCAAGGCTAATGAGCTCCTGTTCATAAGCACCATGGATTTACTGAATATCTGTGACTTGTCTCTCTATTACAAAAAAGGCAGACTAGGGAGACTAGACGTGATCTTCTCGGAAGACAATTTGAAGTCCCACGAGAGACACTTTAACTTGCTCCCAGGTCTTAAAACAACGACAAGTGACAAGTAAAAAACACAGCTTGCCAGCAGCAGAAAGCCAGCAGATGATGTGACGCCATCTCCTTGCATGCATTCAGCCACCCGAACCCCCAATTCAAAATGCAAGCAGAGTTAGACGTCCTGCGAGAAAGAGATGTAACCACACCCGGGGCTGGAAATAAGGGACGAGTATTGTTTTTACTAAAGTTTTAAAGTAAAAGTGAAAATAATGCACATGTAACAATTCCCATGAACATTAGAATCTCTTTAAATTGTATATCCGTCAAGCCAAACCCAGGGGTGGGTGAGCAAAGCGAGCAGGGGTGGCGGAGCCCTCTAGTTTTATTAATGGAAATACTGCAAAATTACTATGAATTTAAATTGTTTTGAGTTGAACCTGTATAACAACTGTGACAGAATAATTGAACAACATAAGAAAATGTGATTAGCATAACATGGTCAGCAATTAACTCTTTCAGGGCTGATGTTGACTTTTGTCAAAAGGATGAGTGGACGATGGTAATCAACTGTAAACTGTGACAAAACCAACTGTTATGTTTTTGTTGGACTCTCGTTGCTAGAAGGAAAGTTAGTGTTGAAAAGGCAATATATTATTTATGTGTTGTACCCCCTTAATTAGTTGTCTTCCGCCTTGGTTTATTGGTTGTTGTGGTTGGCCCGTGGTGAGTTGGAACTTGGCCAATCACGGGGCTTCACTTTGAACATTTAGATTAGTTTGGTGGCGTCTGAGCAGTAGAGTAGGAGCTTCGTTTAAATGTGAAAGTTTGCGTAATTGATTATAAAGTAAGTGGAATTCATTTATCCTTAAAGTATATTGTTTATATGTTTACATTTGTAATTTGGATATTTATATATATTTAGTACTGTTTCTAAATATTGACGTTTGAAGAAGTTAAAGTATAGTTGAACAGACGCTATATGGAGTTTCTCACATTGTTTGTTATGGAATTGCGGTATTATTGCTTCCTCGTATATAATATGTATATCCATTAAGAATAATTACTTTTTAAGTTGAGTAAATGCTTTATTGTTTTAAGTTCTAGTAATTTCCGATATTGATGTTATCTGGGGTGTAGTACGCCATCTACTGGATAAATGAAGTACCTGTTAAATGACTAATGTTAACATTGACAAACTGAAAAGAAAGAAAGTGGGATAGCTAATTTATGTTTATTATTATTTATTTAGACCATATCTTCACATTGTATAAGTTTGGAATAAATTAATAAATAGAATTTGGACATCTTCATTCATCCCTGACCGGATGTGTGCAGTGGTTGTAATTTAATCCGAACCAACATAATTCTTCATTACAATTTATGGTCCTTCGAGCCGGATAGACAACTGCTACACTGTAAAGAAGATGTATTCGTCTTTTCCAACAAATACTACAGATGATAATGAAGCCATTGTCAGACCCAGGCCAAGTACGCGCCCTGTGTATTTGGAAGATTTTGATGTGAACTATGTGAGTTGGTGTAACAGTGCACCCATATTACCGAATCAGTTAGTTGTGATTCCACCTCAGACAGCACATCACTCCGATTTGCAGAATTGTACGCTCAGTCAAGAAGGTGTAATTGGAAGGGTGAATCCAGAATCTGAGATTTATCATTCACCTACAAGTTATTGGAAGAGGACTGGTTATGAGGGTGCTGTCAAGATGACACCCCTCCCCTCTCCCTCTCACATTCCCGATTCTGACATTGAGCAACAAAGTGAGGTCTGGATTGCTGCTGAGAGAAAAACTCCTAACCCTCCAAACCCAGGAGCTAGTGATGAGGTCCTTGCAGCAATTAGAGAGATGCAAGCTGAAAATAAGTATTTGCGTGAGAATATGATGCATCTTACCAATGCCATAAGCAAGTTGCAGCCTCATGGAGATGTAGTCCCTGCACAGGAGCCTGATAAACGACCTCAAACTCCTTCAGTTACTGAAATGGAAAAGAGGCCAATACTTCAATTGTCTCCCAGAGTAGGCCTGTTTCAGTTTATAGCAGCCCAGTTGCCAACATTGCAGGTGACCGTGGATACCGGTCAGAAGATTTAACATTCTTTGGAGATCCTCCATTAATCCAAAGAGTACAAACCCCTTTAGGCACTGATCTTATAAGACAAAGTAGTCCAGAGAATGTTTCAATACGATTTGTCAGACAGGACACGATGCAGAATAAATTCAATCCATTATGCCCCACTATCTATCCACCTGCACAACAGTATCAAAACGCTCAGAATGAGACATATTCAGTGCCACCAGCTGAAGGCCAGTATCGAAATCCTTATTCTTCACTAATACGCCAATCTCAAGAGAAAAGCTACAGAGGACCAAAACCTACGATACCTTACTTCGCCCATGAGGATCCAAGAGAATTCTCTAGAATGAAGATAGCTCTCGAGAATCTCCTCCCAAGTGATGCTACTGAACGTTTTAAGTATCAAATCCTTATGGATCACCTTAAATTGGAGGATGCACTATTAATTGCAGATTCTTATAGCAACTCTCCATATCCTTATAGTGATACTATGGCTTCCTTAACTGCACAATATGGTCAGCCTCATAAACTGGCGTTAAAACGAATAGCTGAACTAATGGATGGTGCAAATATCAGAACTGGTGATACTGTGTCCTTCCGTAGATTTGCCTTGCAGATCCGTGCTTTAGTGGGGATGCTTGACCAACTAGGTGAAAAGGGCAGAATTGAACTGCATTGTGGCTCACACGTAAGTCGACTTTCCTCCAAGCTACCTCACGATTTGAAAGCTAACTTCCGTCGCTATATCTTGTCAAGGTACATTAATGTTCCAACACTCTATGATTTCTCAAATTGGCTTGAGTTTGAGGTTCAAGTGCAAGAAGGTGAAATAGAAATAACCAGTACTGGAACCAAGACAAATACCAGTCAACGAAGAGAGCAAAGGGAAGGCCGTCCACATAGGCAGCCCCCACCTAAGACCTCAACTGTTCTCCTTAGTATGGATTCACCTGCTGCCGTTCCCATTCCCCCTGTAGAGGCTCAGAAACCATTTGAATCATCCACATTTACTGAGAGACCTAAAATGTATTGTGCTTATTGCAACAATAATAAGCATTCTCTTAACCAATGCACCAATTTCAGTCAGTTAACAAAGGAGCAAAAGGAGAATTGGATTCGATCTAATAAGAAATGTTGGAAATGTGGAAGAAATCATCAAGCTGCCCAGTGCAGGATGAGAATTACGTGCCAAAACTTGTAATGGTAAACATTTGGAAGCTCTTCATGAAGTGAATGTTAAGCCACGAATGGAGAATAAAGAGCCAGCCAGCTCCACAAGTGAAGTACTCTATGTTGACAAGCCTACCTCCTCAAAAAGGGTTCTTCTTAAAGTAAGCAAAGTTGTTTTTAAGTGGTGACAAAGCACTAGAAACATACGCTATATTGGATGATGGTTCGAAGAACTATTCTGCTCCAAGCGGCAGCAGATTATCTTCAATTGAATGGTGATCCCGAAGATCTTACACTTCGAACAGTAAGACAAGACCTTAAAGTGCTAAAGGGACAATCAGTATCTTTTTCTGTATCTCCCGCTTTCCAGCCAAATAAGAAATTTCAGATTTGTGGAGCCTTTACTGCAAATCACCTGGGATTAGCAGAACATTCATATTCTATTGCCATATTACAAAGTAAATATCCACACTTGCAAGGTCTTCCTCTTCAGTCATTTGAAAATGCACAGCCACTTCTCCTCATAGGATCTGACTACCCTCACCTCATCACCCCAATTGAACCAATTCGCTTAGGTCTCCCTGGAGGACCTGCTGCCGTAAGAACCAGACTTGGATGGACACTTCAGGGACCATGCCAAGCACTGAAGCAGCAGATGTCTGAACAGGTAATGGTTTGTCATTTCACTTCAGTATTGGCTCCTGATGCTTATCTGATTCAACAGATTGAGAGGCTCTGGCAGTTGGATGTTTTACCTTACAGAAGTGAAAAACAGGTGAGCAGATCAAAACAAGACGAAAGGGCAATACATTTATTAGAGGAGAAAACTGTGAGAGTTAATGTGGATGGAGTTATGCGGTATGCTACTCCTCTACTTCAGGTTGAGAATATGCCTCAGTTGCAGGCACCTAAAGAAGCAGTGATTTCTCTGCTAAGAGGTACAGAAAGGAGATTAGCTAAGGATGTACAGAAAGCAAAGACATACGCTATTGAAATTGAGAAATTGGAAAAGGCAGGCTATGTTACCAGATTAAGAAATGATAGCGTTGAAGAAGCCAAGGAGACCTGGTATATTCCACACCATATGGTAGAACACAATGGAAAAAACAGAATTGTGTTTAACTGTTCCTTTAAATGCCAAGGTCAGAGTTTGAATGATTTCCTGCTACCAGGACCCACTCTGGGCCCTACCTTACTGGGAGTGTTACTGCGATTCAGAGAACACACCGTGGCAATTAGCAGTGATATTAAAGGTATGTTCCATCAAGTTCGTCTGCTCCCTGAAGACAGACCACTTCTTAGATTTTTATGGCGAGATTTAAAGGTAGACGAGCCACCCACTGTTTTAGAGTGGCAAGTTTTGCCATTTGGAGCGACATGTAGCCCTTGTTGTGCAATTTATGCTTTACAGTGGCATATCAGAGATCACAGTTCTCCTGAAGAAGACCAAAGTAAATGTGTAGAAAATCATTTTTATGTCAACAACTGCCTATATAGTTCAGCATCATTGGAGAACTCAAAGGAATTGGTTGACAAATTAAGAAGTGTACTGTCACTGGGAGGTTTTGAACTAAGGCAGTGGGCAAGTAATGTGCCTGAAGTTATAGCCCATTTACCCGTTGAAGCTAGAGCTTGTAACAGTGACCTTTGGCTTAATCACAAGCAGTTTGATCAGCAAGAATCAACACTTGGATTAGTATGGGATTGTAAAGGAGACAACATTAGTTACAGGTGTAGAACAATAGAGAGTACAGTACCTACAATGAGGCACATTTATAGAGTCCTCGCAAAGCAGTACGACCCAATTGGATATATTGTACCATTTACAACTCGGGCCAAATTAATTGTACAGCGCCTGTGGGATAAACAACGAGATTGGGATGATCCTAATTTACCAGATGGCCTCCTTCAAGCTTGGTGCATGTGGGAAAGAGAATTACAGTTTCTCCCAGACATAAGCTTTCCACGGTGTTATGTGAGCCCAGGAATGGACACTCCTGTTGCTACTAGAGATATTCACATTTTCTGTGATGCCTCTAGTCAAGCATATGGGTCAGTTGCATATCTGAGGACAGAAAATAATGAAGGTAACGTGGAGATTGCTTTTCTGACAGCAAGATCAAGAGTAGCTCCAAAAAAGCAGCAGTCCATTCCCAGGCTTGAGCTCTGCGCTGCACTCACTGGTGCTCAACTTGCGAAACTGCTGACCAGGGAACTATCATATACAGTACATCATGTTGTAATGTGGACCGACTCAACAACAGTACTGAATTGGATTCAGTCTGAGTCATACAGATACAAGGTATTTGTTGGAACAAGGGTAGCTGAAATCCAGGAACTCACAGACGTGCGAAAATGGCGATATGTGGAGTCTGAAAACAACCCAGCAGACGACATTACACGTGGGAGATCACTTCAGGCACTTGCAGGAAAGAATCGCTGGAATCAGGGTCCCGCATTCCTAGCTCATCCACCTGACAGATGGCCCATTCTGCCTGATACAGCAAGTGTTGCAGATGACACTGAAATGAAGAAAACTGATTTCTGTGGATTCACTTCAACAACTGTTAATTCCATTCCTAAGGCTGAGGAGTGTCATACATTCCAAGAACTAGTTGAAGAGACAACAATATCCCATCATGGGGCGGCGGGCCTTACGAATGCCCCATCAGCTGACAATTACAGAGATGCCGAGCTGACAATACTACATCAGAGTCAAAGAGACAGCTTCCCAGAGGAATTCGGCCTACTACAGTCGGGTAAACCTGTGCTACCAAGTAGCCGCCTCATAAAATTAGCTCCAGAGTATGATTCTGATATTAAACTTATTCGAGTGGGTGGCTCTGCGCCAGAGTGAGCAATTGAATATTGAAGCTATACACCCTATAATATTAGATTCTAAACATCCAGTTACCAAATTAATAATAGCTGAATTTGATGAAAAATTAAAACACCCTGGTCAAGAAAGAGTATTCTCAGAATTGCGTAGGCATTACTGGATAATCAGGGGCAGAGAGGCTGTAAAACAACACCAGCGTAAATGTATAGAATGTCAGAAATGGAGAGCAAAACCACAACCCCCTCAGATGGCAGATCTTCCTCCTTGTAGATTACGACTTTTCAAACCACCATTTTTCTCTACAGGTGTTGACTGTTTTGGACCATTTTTAGTTAAGATAGGTCGTAGAAATGAGAAAAGGTGGGGTATTTTATTCAAATGTTTAACAACAAGAGCAGTTCATATTGACGTTCTATCTACTATGGAGAAAGATTCATTTTTAATGGCATTAAGAAGATTTATATCACGGAAGGGAAAACCTTCTGAGCTGATTTCAGACTGTGGAACCAATTTCCGTGGAGGAGAGTCAGAGCTAAGTGATACATTTAAAGAAATGTGCCCTGATCTTCAAGATCTTTTGGCAAAACAAAGAATTAAATTCAATTTCAACCCTCCTGGAGCTCCACACTTGGAGGTGTGTGGGAGCAGAAATCAGATCTATTAAAGCAGCTAAGAGTAACACTTGGGACTCAAACAGTTACTGAAGAAGTGTTCAGGACTGTATTAATTGAAATTGAGGGAATTATAAACTCAAAACCACTTGGCTATACTTCATCAGATATTACTGATTTGGATCCCGTAACACCAAATTATCTCCTAATGGGGTGGCCGGACTCAGCACTACCTCAGGTTGTTTACCCAGAGTCTGAACTTTTAACTCGTAGTTTATGGAGGCACAGCCAAATCCTTGCGGATCAGTTTTGGTCTCACTTCATTAAAAATTACTTGCCCAACTTACAATCACGAGAGAAATGGCAAAGTAAAAGGGAAAATTTACCATTAGGTTCGGTTGTTATGATTTGGGATAAACAATTTCCCAGGGCCTTTTGGCCTGTTGGCAAAGTGGTCCGTATAATACCAGGAACTGATGGGACAGTCAGGACTGCTGAAGTGCAAGTAAACGATAAATCATATATCAGACCAGTCACTCGTCTTATTCAACTTCCAGCCGTTCCAAAGGAGTGATTCGTAAACGGATGGATGGTGTTTTACTATAGCCTTTTCCTATGTAACAAATTTGAATAACAAATTTGGGGGCGGCTGTTGAAAAGGCAATATATTATTTATGTGTTGTACCCCCTTAATTAGTTGTCTTCCGCCTTGGTTTATTGGTTGTTGTGGTTGGCCCGTGGTGAGTTGGAACTTGGCCAATCACGGGGCTTCACTTTGAACATTTAGATTAGTTTGGTGGCGTCTGAGCAGTAGAGTAGGAGCTTCGTTTAAATGTGAAAGTTTGCGTAATTGATTATAAAGTAAGTGGAATTCATTTATCCTTAAAGTATATTGTTTATATGTTTACATTTGTAATTTGGATATTTATATATATTTAGTACTGTTTCTAAATATTGACGTTTGAAGAAGTTAAAGTATAGTTGAGCAGACGCTATATGGAGTTTCTCACATTGTTTGTTATGGAATTGCGGTATTATTGTTTCCTCGTATATAATATGTATATCCATTAAGAATAATTACTTTTTAAGTTGAGTAAATGCTTTATTGTTTTAAGTTCTAGTAATTTCCGATATTGATGTTATCTGGGGTGTAGTACGCCATCTACTGGATAAATGAAGTACCTGTTAAATGACTAATGTTAACATTGACAAACTGAAAAGAAAGAAAGTGGGATAGCTAATTTATGTTTATTATTATTTATTTAGACCATATCTTCACATTGTATAAGTTTGGAAGAAATTAATAAATAGAATTTGGACATCTTCATTCATCCTTGACCGGATGTGTGCAGTGGTTGTAATTTAATCCGAACCAACACAATTCTTCATTACAGTTAGTCTCATTGGTTTGACTGAAATTTCCTACGCTCGTGTGAGTAGTAAGGCGCAAACACTGGCAAAAATGGCACTGACATAATGGCGAGAGATCAAAATTAATGCATAAAGCAAAAATAGTCTGTGGATGAAGTTTTGCCTATTCTCTCTGAACTGGACTATGACTTTTCAGACTCCAATTTTTATACAAGTGATCGAAAACAAATGTGAGGTTCCAGCTTCAGCTGACTGGTCCCCAGCTAATTGTGGTGCTGAACAGGTTCATGTAGCTGACATGCCTACGACAATGTTCACCAGGAGGACTGCCACTTAACAAATGATAAGAGGTAGACACCAGATTGCAATGCACAGCGACCAGTGAAGACAGCCTGGCAGCAAGCCTGACGCACATTCTTGGCAAACTGGCAGCCACAGCATGCAACAACAGACATTTTATGTTGATTTATGTGTGAAACCATTGCTTTTCAGAGACTACTGTATGTTGTTTGGAAAAAATATTCAGCCC
>NW_024382123.1:0-15695 GCF_016835505.1 Polypterus senegalus
CTGAATGAAAATTCCAATAATGGGCAATTTTGACAACAAATGATTTGCTGCAGACATCACAGACGAGCCCGAACACCCACAAAAATAACAGTCACTTGACTAGGCAGGTTATTCCTCTCTTGTAGTTTCTGATCGGCAGGGTCTCATGTTGTGTCCGTTTTCCCAATTACTGATCATCTAAAGTCTGCCACCTCCTTCTTGAGGATACCAGACTCAAGGTATAACAAGTTCCAGGGTTTCTGGAAGACATCACTCACACACTGTGAATACCCTGCTGTCAATATCAAGTTCAAAATGTTGCAGCTTGCATGACTTTCACAGAAATATTTCCTGTGTTGAAATTGGTTATATGGAGAAGCAGGAAGAAAGATAAAGGAAGGACAGGAAATTTTTATAGAGAGAGTATGGCTGTAATAAAAAAAGACAACCGGAATAACATAAAATCCTATGTTTGTGTCTACTACTGCCACCTCACAAACCCAGCACTTAAACATTAGTAAAAGTAAACCTGTGGGATGTAGCATATATCCATCATACACCATGCCTCTTAGAACCTCGTTACACCTGCTATAAAGGTTCCCTGCATTGAACGTAGATGTGATTATGCAGTCACTAAGGACCTTTACTGAAACTGTATCCTGGGGGTACCCTAGTTTTATCTCTGAGCCAATTCGACAGTGTGAAAAAAGAGAAGAAACAGAGAGTTTGTTGGTGGATGGCTACTAGGTGTTAGTAAAATATTCCTACATGCTTACTTGTTGACATTTGCAAGTAACACTCAGGCAACAACTAGCACAATACTATACAGAGTATCAGCAAACCCTGAGTGTGGTGGAATGCATAGTTAAGGCATTCAAATAAACATAACATACTGTTTGAAATAGTGTAGGAATTTTTAATTCACAGTGGTACAAAAGTACATTAGGCTGTCCAATATAGGCACAGTTATTTGTCTGAAAGAGAGTAAAATAGGTTGTGATTGAGGTTCATTGTGTCATTTCCATCCATCCATTGTTTAAACCTGCTTTATACTGAGCAAGGTCACAGTTGGGATAACTGGACAGGATGCCCCGTCCATCACAAGGAGCACCACACACACAAGCACACTTTTTCAGTTCGTTTAACAATGCCAATTCAATTCACACAACCTTCATATCTTTGGACTGATTAAGCAGCCAAAGGAAACTCAGGCAAGGAGAACATGCAGTTTCCATGCAGAAAACACTCCAGTCTCCTTGTATCATCTTACTTTTTTTCCTTGCTTTTGGAAAAGGTCCTTTGTGTCTTACTAAACCATGATATTTTCTTTTAAAGTGTGATTTTCTGTTATTTCATTAGTCCATCATTTTTATTATGATATATTTACTTCATATTACTTTCCACAACTTTTTTTTCTTTCTACAACAGGATTAGAGAATCACCTTATAATAATATTGCTATTTGACTATTCAATTGACTATTTTCCAGTCAATATGTGGTGCTTTTTGCAGGGAATTTTAGGGCAGGGCTAACTAAGTGTAAGAAAGGTTTTGGGAAATGAGCAAAAAAGTCTGTCACATGTTACATATGTGCATCATAAAGTTGCTCATAAATTGCTAGAATTCATCATTTTCAGGTCTTTTGAGTCTACTGGTACTTCTCACCATAAGTCAGGTGTTTGACATACAATTTTGACCTTGCTCAAGGGACAGAGTGAGTAGAAAGAAAAGTTGCAGTGATGGTATAATTGTCAGCATGTTTGCCTTCCAACCAGGAATTTGACAGGGAATTCTGGTTTGATTCCTGTCTATTACCTTATACTTTTCCTTTGATCAAGTATTTCTCTCACTACTTTTTCCACCAGTACATCTCCTTTGCAACATGCATGGGCACTGTTTCTGTGTTGTATTTGAAGTTGTACAGTTGTGGTCAAAAGTTTTGAGAATGACACAAGTATTAGTTTCACAAAGTTTGCTCTTTCAGTGTTTTTAGATGTTTTTGTCAGATGTTTCTATGGTATACTGAAGTATAATTACAAGCATTTCATAAGTTTCAATTGTTTTTATTGACAATTACATTAAGATTATGCAAAGAGTTAATATTTGCAGTGTTGGCCCTTCTTTTTCAAGACCTCTGCAATTCACCTGGGCATGCTGGCAATCAACTTCTGGGCCAAATCCTGACTGGTGGCAGCCTATTCTTACATAATCAATGCTCGGAGTTTGCCAGAATTTGTGAGTTTTTATTTGTACGCCTGTCTCTTGAGGATTGACCACAAGTTCTCAATGGGATTAAGGTCTGGGGAGTTTCCTGGTTATGGACCCAAAATTTCGATACCTTGTTCCCTGACTTAGTTATCACTTTTGCCTTATGGCACAGTGCTCCATCTTGCTGGAAAAGTCATTGTTCATCTCCAAACTGTTCTTGGATGGTTGGGTGAAATTGCTCTTGGGTTATGGTACCATTCTTTTTTATGGCTGTGTTCTTAAGGAAGATTGTGAGTGAGCCCACTTCTTTGGCTGAGAAGCAACTCCACACATGAATGGTCTCAGGATGCTTTACTGTTGGCATGACACAGGACTGATAGTAGTACTCACCTTTTCTTCTACGGGCAATCTTTTCTCTGGTTTCCCAAACAAATGGAAAGGGGATTCATGAGAGAAAATGACTTTATCCCAGTCCTCAACGGTCAATCTCTATACCTTTTGCAGAATATCAGTCTGTCCCTGATGTTTTTCTTGAGAGAAGTGGCTTCTTTGCCGCTTCTTGACATCATTGTCAAAGGTCTTCACCTCACTGTGTGTGCAGATGCATTTACACCTGCCTGCTGCCAATCCTGAGCATGCTACACTGGTGGTGCCCCGATCCCGCAGCTGAATCATCTTTTGGAGATGGTCCTGGCACTTGCTGGACTTTCTTGGGCACCCTGAGCCTTCTTCATAACAATTGAACCTCTCTCCTTGGAGTACAACCAACATGACAGAGTGATCTACTGCCTTGTCTTCGTCAACACTCCTGCCTGTGTTAACAAGAGGATCACTGAAATTATGTCAGCAGGTGCTTTTATGGCACGGCTGAAATGCAGTGTAAATGTTTTTGGGATTAAGTTTATTTTCATGGCAAGAGGTACTTGCAAGTAATCAATTCATCTGATCACTCTTCATAACATTCTGGAGTTTATGCAACTTGCCATTATAAAAACTGAGGCAACAAACTTTGTGAAATTTAATATTTGTGTCATTGTCTAAACTTTTGCCAGGCTGTACTTTGCTCAGCTTGACTGGAGCAAATTGAGAACAAATGAATTGGTCACTTTCATAAAAGGATGAAACTAGTGACTATCTTTATACCGCAGATTCCTCTCATTCTGTCAAATTGTCCTTTCTATTTCAAATGACTGCAGTTCTCTGATAGTCTATGTACTGCAGCCAGACATCTCCACTCAAACTATTTCTGTCATGGGCAGCTGTATGTTGATTGCTCAAATGACTGTAAAGTAAGAGTTACACTGATGTTTTGAAATAATATGAAACACAGCAAGCAATGTTACATGCAACAATCTTGGTATTTGACCATTACTGCTATCTAATGTATTTTCTTTTGCACAAAAAAATTAATTTGGTTATTGTGGACATTTGTATACCTTTTAAGATGTCCTCTCTCTACTGAAGGTGAAAAGTTAATTTGAACACTTTTAAATTTTTATATCACTCTGGAGCAATAGTGTAAAAGAGTGAATCCCAGTAAATTACTTGGCTGGTTAATACTGGATATCTATGATCACACTTGTAAAAGGCGATAATGAGGGATATTAGATGTTGAACACAATCTTCTTTGGTCTCTTAATTGCTACATGCTATAAACATATAGGCACCTTTACCTCAGACACGTTCAAGGATGTTGCCAGTTACTCCATATTAGATACCAAAAAACCTCAGGGCACCATGCTCAAACTGAGGGTTTAGAGGAATGGTTCAATCAAACACTCAAACAGATGCTACATAGGTGGTCAAGAAGGAGGGAAAGGGGAAGTGGATCAGTTTCTTCACCTCATCTTATTTGCTAATCAGGAGGTTCCACAAGCCTCTATGGGTTCTCATTCTTTGAGTATTATATGGCAGACAACACCTTACACATACTAAAGAAGGTTGGGAGGATAAGGCAACCCCTTCCCTCAAATGTATTAGAATATATGTGCAGTAATGTGATAGATTCAATAAAATTTGGCCCCTAAAAAAGAGAATACAGAGCCTGTGCAAGAAGCCTTGGTGATCAAAGTGACCATACAGCATCTGAGGTACTACTGTCAGGCCCATTGCTTTATTTTTGGTAGAGTAATATATTTATTGCTCTACTTTCCCTATTTATTATTAATATGTAGCCTCAGAATGCCTAATCTCCAAACTTACCACTGTATATAACTTATCCCACCTTTCCTTCTATATCTATAACCTCAGGCAATTAGATGTGAAAAAAAGACAAGCAGGAGTTAAGTTACACATAAATTAATGTATTACTGATAATATTCATAAAATAACAAATGCAAAGTACATTTGAATATTGGCAACCATACAACCTGATAAAATGATGATGTGTAATTCAGGTGGCACACAGACTTGTAGTTACTTAAAAATGTCTCTGGTTAAAAAGATCGTTGGTGCTCAGCTTTAAGCCACATGTCTGTTCAAATGGCTGCTGAGCTGTGCTCTTCATTGTGTTGTTTTCATCATCACAGGTTAGCAAGAGATGCTTTTCATCTATGTTGGTTATAGAGAGAGAATTGGTTGAGCAAGCAAATTTATAGGTTTCTGTCCAACTCACAAATAGGATATCTTTGGTATTTTGAAGGCTTTGAGATAACCCAAATTCTAAACAGCCATACCTCAGACCAATGGGTGAAATAGAACATCTTATCTCCTGCCCCCAAGACCATATATTAAGCTAGCCTGGCTTTGTGTGGGGATGGGAGAAAGACTTTAGCAAAGAAATACTCATCAAAGTATATGGGGCAAACAAGAATGCCTCTCCCCAAAAAGTAACACTAAATTCATTGCTTTGCCTAGATTACAAATAAAGACATACAAACATTTATAAGTTAAAGGCAAAATCTCACATCACAAAGCCATGAACTCCCCTCTTGTCACCGACCATAAAACCCCTCCAGTAGATGGTGTTTGCATAATGAGTCAAATCCATTGTCACTCTTTGGTTTTGGAACACCAGCTGTATAAGGTAAAGGTTCATCCTCATTATATCTGCCTCCACTCCAACCCATGCGGTCTTTTGTCTTTATGACATCTTGGTTTGGTCTGCCGGGAGGCAATGGCTCTGGGCTGGTGGGAAGGAGGTCTATGTCACACACAACTGTTTGGGGAGACAACTTGGGATTTTCACATGTAATTCCACCAAGACTGGGGGTTAGTATTCTCAGGTAACATTTCTTTTCTGTCTCTGCAGATCTAGCAACTAACACCTCACCAGCAAAAAAACATCATTCTGGTCCCAGGGCTCCAGGACCTGCCCTTTCACCTCACCAACTTCATAACTAGCATCACCACCATCTTTCTCCAGTCTAATGAAAAGACTAAATCTGGAAAGATATCTCTTGCAACACAAAAACACACATAAACCTGTGTTTATTATTTTGTTATATAATATACGGGGTTTGCTTGAGGGTGCCCCAAACCTTTATCTTTGATTGTGCTTCATTTACAGTGTATATAAATGACAACAAAACAGAGATACAATAAACACGCTAATTAGGATATGCTAGGCTAACATAGTGACTCTTAGATTTAAAAGTTAAAACCCAAAAGAGGTATCTCTTTTACAGTTATAAGAAAGGAGATTGTTCCAACTGAAAGTTTGATATTCTACTGTTATCTTTAACTGTCCTGGTTTTGTATGTCCTGAATTACTTTGAGAATTTCTTTTTTTTTCCTTAAAAACTGCATGATTGTTTTACTGGAAACCTTTCACTATTTTTTTGGAATATTTGTTTAAATGTTTGGTTCCACTTTATATTATAAAGTGTGGTAAAGGAAGAGTGAAGTTTCAAGAAAGGGGAGAGGGAACACGGGGTGTAATGAAAATAAGCACAGCAAGTTAGTGGAAGGAGTGCAGGAGATGAAGGAGAAAAATATGACTAAATATAAAGGTGCAGAAACTATTGTGATGGAGATGCAACATGAGATTTAAGAACCCAGGGTCCTGCTCTCTTCTATCTTAGAATACAAAGTTAAGGGAAAAGAATGCATGGGTGTCACACACTAAGAAAAATGCAATGCAGTCTATAAAAGAAAAATGAGGTCAAAGGATGAAAGCAGTTCCTGTACAGAAATAAAGTTATTTTGCAGTTTTTAGCAAGAACAGAGAGAAAAGGGAAAGTCAATAATGCATTGGGTTACTTAACAAAGGCTCAGTGAGAACACTTATACGATGATGTGTGATAAATTAAAAAAGATATACAACTTGAAAGTTGTGGGGGATAAATTGTCCACCTTTCTTGAGTGCTTTGAAAGGGGAATTGAATGTGGATTGCAATCATCTGCTGCTTATTTCCAACTTAGGGGGTAGAGCAAGAATGCTGCAGTTCATCTTCACAAGCATTTTTAACAACAATAACTATTTCTTAAGTGTGACTGTAGTAGTTGAGAACTCTTGATAAAAACTAATCTCAACCCCCTTGTAGAGAATGTTTTAAAATGTGACAAGTCTCCTTCATGGCAAAATGACATTCAAACATCTAAGGAATTTAATAACAAGAAGTTAAAAGTAGCAGACTCCATGTGGCCTAAAGTACATGTGATGTGCCCACATTATATCAGGAGCATGGCTAGGAAGATTGTAAACATCTGAGCCATATTTGCATGAAGATCTGAATTAGGCTGTCCTTTCCATACCCTCCTAAGCCCCATAATTTTTGTTTTTTAGGTTGTCACAAAGATGAGACATACCCCAGATGAAGGTTTGGGCAGCCACCAGATATTCTGGTATCCTGGGTGCAAAGTTGTTATTTTCACAGTAAACAGCACTGATGTGCATAGCATTGAGTCCAAACAAAACTTTGGGAAAAGGGAAAAAAGGGGAGGCTTTTAAAGGGAAGACAGGAAGTGAGGTCATAAGGATCAGGCACGTGTTCATCAACCATTGGGTCAACCGGGCGTGACATCAGAGGGCCCACTGGGAATCTACTTCCATTGGCTCCGGGAACCGCCAGTGACGCCAAAAAAGCCAGGTGGAGGTCCAGGAATGGTCTACAGGAAAGGAAGAAAAAGAGTCAGTGCACTTTGCCACATCCCGGCATGACTCAAAACTGCCTTCCTCCAAGCCCTTTAGCTGCCTCCCATGCGCGGGTGACAAGTGGTTGTGAACAAGAAAGAGCATCAGCCATGGGGCCCCCGATGAACGAGCAAAACATATGGCTGTAGGTCAAGAAACCACCGGTGACCCGGATTCACTTGTGCAGGGCCATCCACTGTAGAGGTGCATGGTCTGTGACAAGGGTGAATTCCCACCCAACCGGTAGTACCTAAGCTGAGTAATCGCCATTTTCGCAAAGCCTCCCTTTCCACCCCTGATACCCGGTCCAACAATGATGGCGGATTAAAAGGAAGAAGTCTGACCATCATCATCATCAAGCCTTTCCGTGAGAATCCTAAATCCAAAGAGGACTGTTTCATTTATTTAGGTAGAATGCCCAGAGGGACTGGCGGTATCATGGTCTGAATCCAGGGTTTTTTTTTTCTCCAGCCGCCCGGAGTTTTTTTTTTTCTGTCCCCCTGGCCATTGAACCCTTTCTCTTATTCGATGTTAATGTTGATTTATTTTTTTTAATTATGTCTTTCATTTATCTATTCTTTAATATGTAAAGCACTTTGAGCTACTGTTTGTATGAAAATGTGCTATATAAATAAATGTTTTTTTGTTGTTTGTTGTTGGTCTCCCGGGCCAAGGGTTTTTGGCTCAGGAACATGATGGGGTGTTCACCATCGACACTTTGCTCAACACGGGACCCAGGCCTGTGTCCAAAGCGTCCGGCCCGGAGGATGAAAGGCAAAGAAAAATTAGGTGCCATCAAAACAGGTGCAGACCAAAAGGGGCCCGCTTTAAGTCACCAAATGCAGCGCCTGTCTTCTCAGTCCATACACAATGTTCGGGGCCCTCTTCTTTGTTAAATCGGGCAAGGGACCGCCCCCTCCGAGAACCGGGGGACAAACTGGAGGTAGTACGCTAACCTGAAAGGCTTGACCTGCCGCTGGTTTATGGACGGGCCATTTCAGAATGGGATCAACTTTGGAGCACTGGGGCCTTACGTGCCCCGACCCACCAGGTAGCCTAAATATCTGGCCTTGCTTAATCCAAGAAGCATTTCTTGGGATTAATCCGGAGCCGCCTCACCAAGTGTCCAAATACCGCTGGACATGCTGTAGGTATTCCTCCATGTGCTGGAATAGATGACCATGTCATCCAGGTAGGCAACACTGTATGAGTTAGAGGCCGGGGCACTTTGTCCACCAGGCGATGGAAGGTTGCTGGAGCCCGTGTACCTGGAAGGACATGATACTGCCATTGTCCGCTAGGGTTTCTAAACATGTTTTTTTGTCAAGTGTCCCGTGTGGTCAAATTGAGCCTGTCCAAGCCCCTTGAGGAGGTCATCCACTTGTGGCATTGGATAGGCATCAAATTGGGAGACTTGATTGCCGCGGAAGTCATTGCAGAACCTCAACTCCCGGGCAGGCTTACCGGAAAGGACAATGGGGCTGGACCAGGGACTATAACTTTCCTCAAAACACACCTAGTCCCCTCGCGCCCTTCCCCCCACTTCAGCCCTTTTGCCTCAGGAAGACGAACAGGCTTTCCCCGACAATAACCCGGCTCTGTCAAAACTTGTGCCAACCATAGGGGTCCTTGGGGTTTTACTGCTCCCTCTGAAGGGCCCCGGATAACTTTTTCCCCAACTCCTGCTTGTCGGGGGACTTAAGTCCGCCGGGTTGGGCTGTGTGTGGGGAAGAGGAGGGGCTCGGGAGGAGGATCGAGGCCCGTCCTTCCACGGTTTCAGCAGGTTCACATGATAAACCCGCCCTTCGGCATTGGGTTTGGGGTTGGTTGGGGTTGGGGTTGATCCCCAAATATTCAACCAGTCCTTCCTCTTTAACTTTTGGGGGCCTTTGCCAATGGGCAACCTTAGAGTGGGAGGTAGGCACTGGACTATGACCCGATCTCCGGTGAACCCCCAAGGGCCCCGGGTTGTGAAACGGCCGGGCCTTGAGCCTTTCCATGTGACTTTGGAGGGCCAACTTTCCAATTTTATCGTAACTCCCCGATATATTTAATATGTTTGTGAGGGAAGACCCTCTTTTTTAATCCTTTTAGAATACCTAATACCCCATATGTCCCCCAAAATAATTAAAAAGGGGAGAGCCCGGGGCTTGTGGGACTTCCATGGGGCAAAAAGGCAAAGGGGGAGAGTGACCCCGGTTCCTTCCACCCCGCTGACCACCTTCGCATTTGTTTGAGAGTCTATTAAACCCCCCACAACCCGCCGGTTTGAGGATGATCACCCGTCTTTTCTTTATTTTCAGTAACGGCAGTCCCCTGAACGCCCCGAGGTGAAAGGTGTCCCCTGGGTCCCCAAGATTTCCGGGGGATACCCAGTGCAAAGCCCCCTAGTAATTCCCCGGGATGGCTTTAGAGGTAGCGGGCCCACAAAACACTTAGGGTATTTTGTAGAAAACCAAACCCAAAATGTAATTGTGTCCTCGGGAGGCCTTGGGGGTCCACTAAAAAACCCAAATTCTGTGGAAGGAATGTAAATTAAGGGAAGGGGAGGGCACGGCCCCTTCTAGGAATTTTTCCTAGCCAGCAGAAACGGAGCTTGATCCGCCCCAGAGTTTTCTTGGTCCCAAAGTGGTGACCCGGGAGGTGGGTTTGCTCCGAACCGCCGGAAGGTGCGGAATTAGTAGTAGTTTTCTCCTGCCCATCATGCATTGCTACACGAAAAAAGAAGGTCATTGTCTAAGAAAAAGTGAGGCCCTGTGGCATCGACTGGTTAGTGTGCTTCCATTGACAAGGACCACCATTTTGAAACTTCGGGTTGTCATTCTATTGTCGCGTTTTTAAATTGGCCAACAAGGGAGGGGGTCCGCACCTAAGGGGGGTTTTTCCCCTCCCTTTTCTGTCTCAACCGGTGGATGCGTTTTAACACGAGGGCCGGGGAGATCCCACGCCACTCGGGGAAGCCGCGGGTTCTCTCTGCGGCTGATTCCCGGCATGGGGCAGCCTGAGATGGCTCTTTCCCCCGCTATCGAGGCCCAAATTAATCCCGGGAGATTATGTCTCCCCCGTTTTAATTTTGGGCCCGTCCCCCAGATCAGGGTGGGGGGATCAGGGGATTCCCAGAATTTCCAACTGATCCTCCGGAGCTATGACACAGGGGTGGTCCGTACCAGCGGGTTCCCCCGGGACACAGGTTATACTGGCCTTAAATTTCAACCACGTGGGGTAGCAAAATAGGTGGGCAACAATGGAAATGTTGCCCCGGCCGAACAAGAACGCTTTTATATTAACCATCACCGTGTGTGTGGGACTCCCAAAGGGGTTTTCAGAGCACCCCAAACCCCCTCCTCCCCCCACCTGCATTCCACCTCATTCCCAAAAGGGGTTTGCGCCCACCCCCCGGGGATGCCGGCACAAGTCTGGGTTGTATGGGGCGGGTTTTGGGACCCCCAGTTGAGTTGGGTAAAAAGGGCGGTTCAGCCCCCAGTGTGACCATCCTTTGTCTTTCTATGAGCCTATGAGCTCCCCATTTTTTTAAATTCTACCCCAGAGGTTGGGTGTGGGTGTGTTCAAAGCAGGTAGCAAGCCACCTGTCTATTTTTTTGGGGGGCCAGTTCCGGGCCCGCCACCCCCTACCCCCATGGGGCCCGGCTTGTTGAGGGGTCACCCCCGGGGGTCGAACCCCCAAATTTTTTTCGGGAAAACCCCCTAGTCTGGGGCACCCTAGGTGGAAATCGGGCTTTTCGGGAGGAAGGATTCCCCCAAGAACAAAAACACCCCTCTTTCCCCCTTCCCAAATCCCCAAAGCCCCCTCCCAAACACTCCCTGGCCTGTCTGGTTGCCTAGTAGAGTATCCCGGAAGCAGAGCCTGTACAGGGCCACCCAAACATGGGACACCCCCCCATGGAAACTCATCCCGGCCCCCACCTGGATGGGTTCCAGGCCCTTTCCCCCTTCTCTTCCAGGACTTCGATCCCCCGACCACCATTTCAAAAGATGAGACATACTAGATAAAGGTTTGGGGCAGCCACCATATTCTGGTATCCTCCAAAAGTGTTATTTCTAACAGAAAACAGCACTAAGGGCATACCATTGAGCCCAAAACAAGACTGGGGGAAAAGGAAAAGGGCAGGTTTTTAAAGGGGAAGACGGGAAGTGAGGTTATAAGGATCCACTGTTATCAACCATTGACCCCCGGGACGGACATCAGAGGGCCGGAGCTGGTGGGTCTATTTTTCCTCGGTCCTGAAAGGGCCCCAAAAGACCCGGTGGAATCTCCCAGGAATGGTCTACAGGAAAGGGAGAAAGAGTCGGCACTCGCCACACCCCGGCATGCCTCAGAACTGCCTTCCTAACCCCTTTGCTCCCTCCCATGCAAACGGGGACAAGGTTCTATTTTTTCAGATCAAATAACTTCATTTTTAAAGTAGTGACTTCACTGTAAAATTTTTACTTCACATTCATGTTATGATATTGTGCATTAGATATTTAAGTCCTATTTGTTTAGTTTGCCCCTCTTTAAAAAAAGCCATTACCACAGATATATTGGTAAAATCAGCCTATATAGTTGTGTTTTAGATTGGATGTTTGAGCAGAAGGTTTGTCAATGAACCCCAGGGGTCCCCACCATTGCCAAAGTCAACAAAAGCTAAAGTTATACTGAGATGGAGCTTATGCCCCGCAGAATCACCCGTCCATGATTTGTCCCGATTTGAGGTGAACCGAATTTGACTTATCAATTCAACTTTTAAATTTACTTTAATTAAGAATGCAAAACAAATTTTGATGTGGGAAAAGTTTGACCACCCAACCCTTTTTCATTTCCTGGTCATATTACATTTCATGAACGATATGCATTTTTACAAAACATAAATATTTGCATTACCTATTATCTGGCCAAAGTTTGTGTAGGCGGTAACAAGTCTAGAGTTATTTGACAACAATGATTTTTTATAATTATGGGATGTTACATTGGTTACTGTCATTTTAAAAAGGGCTTATTTTTTTGCTATGCAAAAAGGCTAGATGCTCTGAAGAAGCGCAAAGTGTTTCTTTGAATAATTTGGGGGTTTTCCTGTGAGCATGGTTTTTTTCCCGATCAACAGGCTCCTACATTCTTGTTTTAAATAACCTGTTTGACATTTTATGAACAAAAACAAAGTGTCTTGCTTTTTTTAGTCTGTTTTTAAATCTGTGAAAAAAGGAATATATTAACACTGAAACCTTTTTGTTTCATGCTGTCAATTTTAATTTTTTCCCAGGTTCTTATGCACTTGATCCTTCCTTCTTCTAAGGTAGTGGAGAAAAACCGGGTTAACCCCAAATTTTTTTGAAAAGGGACTTTTTGATCATTATTAATGCAAGATGCCTTTTCCGTTTAGTTTTTGCTGTGGCGGTTCTGGTCAACATTGATAAACACTACCTTAAAAATAATAATGACTCACTCTGTATGGTAATAATGTAATCACCCAAAAACCCAAAATCATATCAAAGAATATGGTACCCGGTATTAAGATAAATCAATATGTTAAAATGACTTACTGCACTTTCAAATGGTTGCACAAAAAATGAAGTTAATAATTTAAAAACAAATTCTCAATATAATACATCTGATTATAGGTTGCACTTTAATTTGGGTTTCTCAAGGCATTTTAACACTAAAAAACTGAATCAAAATTTGAGTTCAATATTCACCGCAGTTCTTTTTAAAGCTTCCCCCTACCCCCAATGATTTTAAAGCACGGAATTCACTTCATATATCGCAGTATCAATAGTAAAGTAAGATTTGTACCAAAAAGGGACTTTTAAAGCAGCTAAAATAAACCGCAGTGAGGAATAGTTGATTGTCAAAAAATATGAAGGCACTTGTGAACCAAAAAATTAAGTTAATGTTATAATTCCAAAAAGTTTATGGGAATTTCTTTGTATAGGATTTGATTGGGTTTTTAATGGTATGGGAATTGCCCAAAAAATTAAATTTTTTCTAATATATTATTATATACTAATTTCTTCAAAATTATACTTTTTCAATTAAATTGAACTGTATATTTTTGAAAATTTTTATCCTTTATAAAAATTTGGCTTGGGGAACAGACCCCCAAAAGAGTAGCTAATCTTCCAAAATAATGATGTATTTTCCAGCTTTCTACTTATTCTCAAAAAAAACATTTCAAGTTAAATATTTATTGTCATTTCATCCATATACAGTAGTACAGCATATAGTGAAATTAAACAACGTTTTTTCCAGGGCCATGGTGCTACATAGAAATAGGAAAAAAATTATCCACAACACATAAATAAAGACACATAATATATAAAAGGTGCCTAGTATTTAACAAGGTGCATGTGAGTCAAATGTGCAACATGTGCCAAGCCCTTGCAGAGCAGCCATATACAGATATCAGATCGGTCCATGGTGTTCAGGAATTGACTCGGGGGGAAAAATGTTAACATTCTGGTGGTAAAGGCCCTGCTTGTACCTTTTTTCCCCAAAGGCAGAAGTGAAACAATGAGGTGAAGGGTGTGTTGAGTCATTCCAATGCTGGTGGTTTGTGGATGCAGCGTTTGGTAAATGTCCATGATGGAAGGGGGAAAAACACCTATGATCTTTTCAGTGTCTTCACTATCTGTTGTAGGGCTTTCGATCCCTAACCCGGAATTTCCATACCAGACAGTGATGCAGTTGCTCAGGGGGCCTTTATGGTTCCTCTGTGAATGTGTTGAATAGCTGGTGGAAGATGGGCTTTTCTCAGCCTACACAGGAAAAAGGGCACTGCTGGGCATTTTTCAAAATGGTGTTGTAGGACCAGTTGAGGTTCTGAGGGGGACACCCGGAATTTGGTATTGAACTTTAAGGAGCCGGGCATGTTCAGTGGCAGATGATACTTTAGTCTTCCTAAAATCAACAATATCTTTTGTTTTTCTACATTCAGAGACAGGTTATTTGGTTTTTCACCAGTCCATTAATCGTCCTCTTTTGTATGCTGACTCATTGTTGTTAAGGGTGGACCCCCAAAAGTCGTGTGGAATTTTAGATGTGATTAGAGCTGTGCATTGCTGCACAATCATGAGTCACAGTGAAAATAAGGGCTGAGCACACGCGAGGGGGCCCCGTGCCAGTGTGGTGGTTCGGGATGTTGTTTTTTCCCCGACTGACTGGGGCCCCGTCAGGAAGTCCGAAAGCAGAGGGGGGGTTCAGTCCCCGGGGTCAGCTTTTCGTCAGCTGGAGGAAAATCTGGAAAAGGTGAGCTGAAGTCGATAAAAAAAACATTCGGACGTTTTCCTTTTTGTCCAGATGAGCAGAGCCAGATGGGGAAATGGTGGTTATTGCATAATCTTTGAATGGTTCGGATAACAAACTGCAGGAGGTCCCGTGTGGGGGAACAGGGTTTGATGTGCCCCTGACAAATTTTACATTTCATGATAATGGTAGTGAGTGCGGGGGTGGTATCATTGAGGTTGGACACTTTGGGCTTTTTTGGGGGAACTGTGGTGGTGGTTTTAAAAAGGGGTTTGGGGCAATGGAGGTCTCAGGGGGATGTTGAAGATATAAAAACGTTGCCAGCTGGTCACATTCCCCAGTACTCTGCTAGGGGAAAATTTTCTGTCCTGCACCGGGGGTTGACTCTTCAGAATTTTTTAATACCCAGCGATTTTAAGCTTACAGGAGGGGGGGTGGTGTTCTATACCAATTTTCGGCTTCAAACCGGATATAATTTATTCAGCACATGTGGAAGGGGGGGCCCCTGTCACAGGTGGTGGTGTTTTCTGTTTGTGATACCCGGGTGTTTTTCCCCATGCCTGTGTGTCTTTTTTTATAAAAAAAGTCCCTGGATTTCTGGGCGGTGCTGCCTGATGGGCTGATAGTTTTTCCCCTGTTTGGCATTTATCACCTTCCCGAACGAGCCCAGGTCTTCAGAGCCACACTTCCTTTGTAATTCATGGTTTTTGCAGTGATGTCCTTGGGGACAGTAATGTCATAAGCATTTATAGATGTAGCGGTCACTGATGATTTACCCCCCAAGTTGATACAGAGGTTTTGCAGCCTCTTAAAAATGTCCCAGTCAGTGCACTCAAAACAGTCCCGGGGCAGAGATGGCTTTCCCCCGGTTTGTATAAATGGATCCAGCGGGGTTTTTCCTCTTTGAAAATCCACAAACTGATGAAATTTGGGGGCACTGACGGTTTTGAGAAAAATTCCCGTAACAATAACCAGTCCATCCGGGGGGTGTTTGTTGTTCTGATGGCGCGAAAATTGCACTGGGAGGGTTGTAAACTCCATTAGGGGGGTTTGGGGAATTCCCAAGGCAAATAAAAAAGGGCTACATTTAAAAAACACAAACTCCACTAGCGGTGAGCAGAATAAAACAAGCACAAGTTACTGGGATTCCCTGTTGATATAAACTGCAAATTTACCACTGTGGCGGTGCTGGGGCCAA
>NW_024382124.1:0-16118 GCF_016835505.1 Polypterus senegalus
TTGCTGGTTCTTTCGGGAAGATCCCCCCCCTTTGAAAAGTTCGGCTCCCGTGAGACGGCGGATCTCTCTGTCTGTCTATCATCTATCCATCCATCCATCCATCCATCCACCATCCATCCATGAGGGGGAGCTAACGGGGGAGTCTTAAATGGGTGGCGAGGCGGGGGAAAAACCGACAGAAGGATCAGTATGAAAGTAAACACATTCTAATTCAAAGACAAAACGAAAATTTCAAAGAATAAAAAAAAAAAATAAAACGACAGGGAAGGGGAAAAAAAAAAAAAACATGGGCTGTGTTTAGAAAGGGCTTGGGTTTTCCTTTTTGGGGGAGAGAAAAGGGGAACCCCTTTTTTCGGCCTCCTCTGAACCCCCCGACCCCTCCCGGAAGCTAAGCAGAGTCGGGCCCGGTTACTACTTGGATGGGAACCCCTGGGAATACCGATCCCGTAAGTTTTTGCCTTTCTGCCAGCGGGGTCCCCCCGCCTCTCTTTTCTTTTCCCCTTTCCACCCATCGAGCTGGGCTTTTGGCACCATTTCTGGGGCAGCCCGGGGTTTCCGTTGAGACTTGGCGGTGCTTGCCCCCCCCTTTGTTCACTGTGGGATTGCAGGTTGGAAAGGACCAGGCTGCTGGTCCTTTCTGGCGATGCCCCCTTTGAAAGTTCAGGCTCCCGTCTAAAGAGCTGGCGAGATCTATCTTCTTTCTATCCATCCATCCATCCATCCATGAAGGGGGAACGGGGGGGTCTTAAATGGGTGGGGGGGCAGAGAGCCGACAGGGGATCACATGAAGGAAAACGCATTCAAATTTAAAAGAATGGCAAAAAAAAAAAAAAAAAAAAAAAAAAAAAAAGGGGGAAGGAAAAAAAAAAAAAAAACTCTGTGTTTAGAAAAGGGCTTAAAGTTGAATTTTTTTCTATAAACAAGGGGTTTTTTCTCTGATCATTCAATTATTTTCTGTTGGGAAAAAACTTTTTTTATTTTGTATGCCCCCCTTGCCTTCCAATACTTCTTTTATCCGTTTATTGGTCCCAATTTTTCCCCGATTCTTTTTTCCCTGACCTCCCAAAACCCCCAAGTCTCTATCCAGCTTGATGTCTACTATGTGTTTTGCCACTTCCTTCCCATACCCCCTTGCCATTTGGGGGGGCAGTCCACGTTTTCCATACTGACTTATTTTTTTTTTTTACATCCGTCCCTGGGACTTTTGGCCTTTAAATTCTTTTTTTTACTTAAAAACCGGTTGGTTTCTGTGCTTCATGGGGGCCACCAGGTTTTCTCTATTGATTTTTAAAACTTTCCCCAAATCTTTCCTTGTTTAGATTCCTCTCCCAGATTTCCCAGTAATGTTTACCTTTCTCCTTTCCCACCCACTAATTCTTTCCCCCTCCTCCACAAGTCCTTTTCATCCTGCAAGCCCACAATCTTTGATACAGTCCATCAACCTCCTGTATAGTTTGGGTAATCTAAACTCATATGGTTTCTTGTTCTGGTTTTAAAAAACCCAAACCCCTTTAATGACCACCATCATGTATGCTAAATCCTGCCCCCCCCTTTCCCGCTCTGTAACAAGGATATTAAACGGCCGTGTATTTCAATCTTTAAAAAGATCCTTAAGTCCCGAAAACCTTTTTCCCCCCCTTTTCCTTTTTTTTTTCTTTACTTTCTGTCTTCGACCTTCTCATCTGTAGACCTCCCAAAAAAAAAAAACATTGTCTTTGATTTTCCCTTTGAAAATATTTTGTCCTAAAAACTTTGCCAGAAAAAGACCGGGGAAAAATTTTTGACTTAATTAAAAATTTTTCCCCCATATGTTAGTCCCTAGTCCTCCCGAGACTTGTGAGCTTGTTCTTTCTTTCCATCTCCCTTCCCGTCTCTTTCCCCCCCTTCTCCTCTCCTGGATCCCCAATATTTTAACCCGCCCCTCTATGTATTTTATGGTAAAGTCCTCCTGCCACTTGCAGATGGCATCAGTTCCCCTTTTTTAATTGGGGGTCTTTTGCTTTTTAATTCTGTTCCCAGCAGATATCTGATCATATCCCTCTTCCCAATTTTTCTTAATGTCATTTAACAACAGTTGCTGTGTGTCTTAAAGTCAACTCCCCTTTCTTTTGGGCCCCCTTTCCCCCCATTTTTTTCCTTCCCTTTTAATTTTCCATTATAACCTTTAAAAACACAAAAAAACTTTCTTATAATTCTTCTTACTATTTTCTTTGGTGGAAAAACACATTTTACTTAAATCACGATAGTTTGGGATTGTAACTGCCTTCATCAGCAATATCTTCCCTTCTAGATAAGTTGTTAACCTCCAAAACCTGCTTTTTTTTTTTTTTTGTTATCTTCCCATTTCTTTCCACTCCATCCTCTCTGTATTCTTCCCTACTTTACACATTTGACAACCTTATTCTTCCTAGTGGTTTTTCCTTCCATTTCCCCAACGGATTCCATGAGGAACAAAAAAAAACCCAAAGCGGTACCCAAGGATTCCCCGAAGGGCAAGTACCAAAGGGTCCAGTCTTCATCTCAGGTCACTGGGGAGCATCCAGTCTCACAAACATATAGCAAGAAAGGAAGCACCGGACTCTAAGACTTGCCGCCCGTTCTTTGCAGAGATATTGGGGCGCCACACACCCCTTTCCAGTGACCTCATGAACCACAGCTCTCCCCATCTGTCTACTGACTTCATAGGAAGTCACCAGGGACATGAATGTCACTCCCAAAGGGTAATACCACTCAACAAGGTCAACACACTCTCCAAACAGACACACTGCTGATATCTGTGCCCAAGGTCATTAAGGGCCTGGCTGTTGGTTTTCATCCAGGACACTCACAAGCCGACACTCAGACTCCTCACTCAGTCTCTTGAGCACCCTGATCAGGCCTCCATTGACTCCGACAATCCCAGCATCATCAGCAAAGTCAATATTCATGAATCTTTCTTCCCCAACAGATGCCCCCCGCTGAACCCCATGACCCTGCACAACCCCCAAATCCCAAGCACTCCACTGTGGGATTGCACTTTAGCAAGGACACGAGGTTGCTGGTCCTTTCTGGACGATGCTCCCCTTTATAAAGTTGCAGGCTCCCCGTCTGAAGAGCTGCACGAGATCTATCTGTCTGTCTATCCATCCATCCATGAGGAGGAACTGGGAACAGGGCTGGTCTTAAATGGGTGGCGAGAGCCGACAGAAGGGGATCAGCATGAAGGACAACGTACATTGTAATTCAAAAGACATTCCGAAAAATTTCAAAAGAATGGCAAAACTAAAAAAAAATGAAGACAGACAGGGGAAGGAGAGAAAAAAAACATAAGAATGTCGTATAGAAAAGAGGGCTTCCACTGTTGCCTATTTGGGGAGAGAAAAACAAGCAGCCATTGTTTACGGCCATACCACTCTGAACGCCCGAACTCGTCTGATCTCGGAAGCTAAGCAGAGTCGGGCTCGGTTAGTACTTGGATGGGAGACCGCCTGGGAATACCGAGTGCTGTAAGCTTTGCCTTTCTGCCAGCAGGTGTCGCCCTTCACCTCGTCTTTTTCTTTTCTTTTGGCTCTTGGAAGGAAGGAAAGCGGCTTAAAATCAGTAAAGAGGCACAAAAAGGATGAATGATTATTTGTATTATTGTTTTATTACGGTGGGTGAGGGTCCTTAAGATAAATAAATAAATTGATTAGTTAATTTAAATTAATATTATTTTTGATACCATTTTTCTAGGGGGCGGGGGTTCTGAAAATAAATAAATAAATGGACAGACTGACAGACAGATTGACCGATTGACTGATTTTGGAACTTCTTTATTTATTGCTTAAAGCTCCCAGAGCTGTTGTGTCACAGGCTCCTACTTCACAATCACCACCTCCATAAAATGAAACGCATGTTTTTTGTCTATTTTTTTGAACCAGGATTATCAGGGGAGAGCGCGAACGCAGTCCCCCACTACCACAAATTATGCAATCGAGTTTCCCGCATTTGGGGAAACCGCAGAGATCAGCACACCCGAGTGCAATGGATGAGCCTCGCCTGGGAGAACCTTTTTTTTTTTTTTTTTTTTTTTCCTTGTCTAAATTTCATTACTTAAGACAAACACTAATTTGCTTGTCCCATTTTCACTTACATTTAATGTTTCTTTTCAGTGTTTTAGCTTTGAACACACACACAAAGTCTGCCAATTTGCTAATTCACTGCCACCCATCACCTTTTCACCACGTAGTATTTTATTTGTTTTTTTCCATTTTCCCCAAAAAACTCCATTAATTATATATTTACCTTTATCTTTCACACCTTGTTCTTATTCAATTGATCTTCTTTTATTTTCCATGCCTCCTCTACTTCTCTCCCACATTTCTGCAATAGTCTTTGAATAGAAACATCCTTATTATGTATCACCAGTTCATTTCTTTCCCACCATATATTTTCTTTAACTTTATATAATTATTTGCCATTGGGTTTTGCCATTTTCTCATTCAAGTTATTCCCCACTAATCCATACAGTACCCCTTCTTTTGTAATTTCCTCCTTTTCCTAATAACCCATCCCATTTCTCCATTACAGTCCCCTTCCAAATTCCTTCCACACCTCGTGCATTTCACATTTCCAAAACACATGTTCAGATGTTTCTATTCCTGTGCAGTTCCTTCTCGGACATATCAACGTCTTTGCTACTCGCCTCTTATACATTGCAGTGTTTGTCGGTAAAATTTCATGTATGCCCAACCAGCCCAAATCCTTTTTGTCTATTGGTCAACTCTTTTCCATTGTTTTGTTGCCATACTTTCTTTGCTTGATTTTTCAGTCATAGTTTTTTATTTTTAACATTGTTTCGTCTTTTTTATATATTCTTTCAGGCTCTTTTTCTTCCCCATATTGTTACCTCTCCTTCTTCCCATCTGTATTTCCTTAAAAAATTTTGTAACTATCTTATAGTGCTTTGCTATATTAAAGGCAATAGGTCTATTGTTAATGCTTTTTAAACAATCTTACTTTCCTCAGTTCTGTCCCTAATTGATATAAGCATCAAATCAGCCAATTTTCCTCTTTTATTTATTGCCATGTTAACCACTGTAGCTGTATGTTTTAACATCAGCTCTTCTTCTATATTTGGGAATCCTTTACCTCCATTTTCTTTTGTTTCATTTTTACTTTTCTTGCAATTTTCTCACATTTTGACCCCCATAGGAAAACAAAACAGCTTCTTATAATCTTTTTTAATATTTTTCTCGGGGGGAAAAAAACGGTGGCCAAATATGTCAGTTTTGGGATTATTATTGCTTTCACCAGCAAAATCTTGCCCTCCATAGTCAGGTTTCTCAATCTCCAAAATCCTGTTTTTTTATTTATATTTTTTAACATTTCCTTCCATTGTTTCTTTTCTCTATTATCTTTCCCTAATTCTACTCCCAATATTTTAACACTATTGGAAAGTCTTATCTTTCCCAGGTTTTTCTTTCCAGTTACCCCATAACACACAATCACATTTCTCCAGATTTAATTGCGATCCTGATGCCATACAGAATATTTCCGTGTATTCAATTACCTGCTCTATACTGCTGACATCTCTGACTATTATGCTCACATCATCCATATATGCACATATTTTAACTTGTTGCCCTCCGCTTCCTGGGACTTCAACTCCCTGTATCTGTCTCTCATTTCTTACCAGATTTATTAACGGTTCAATATTTAATATGAATAGTACTGCTGATAAAGGGCACCCTTGCCTTACTCCCCTTTCTACCTGTATTTCTTCTGATAATTTATTATTTACTCTAATTCTACTTGTAATTCCTTTATACACTGTCTTTATCCAGTTTAGAAATTTCGTCTGGTACCCCCACTCTCTGTAAAATCCTCCACATATATTCATGAGCCACTTTGTCAAAGGCTTTTCCAAGTCTAAATTAATTATTCCCACGTCCATTTTTCTTTCCTGCATTAAATATATGCAATCTCTCATTACACACAGATTTTCTAATGCACTTCTACCTGATACTACACATGCTTGTTCCTCTTTTATCACATTTTCCAGCTTATCTTTTATTCTATTTGCCAGGACTCTTGTTAATATCTTGTAGTCCTGGCATAATAGTATTATCGCCTCAATTCTTTATATCAACCATCTCTCCTTGTTTGGGTATCAATGTTATTATGCCTTTTCATTGTCTCTGTCATCTCTCCATCTCTCACAATTTCCAGAAATAAACTCTGCATATCTTCTTTTATTAGATCCCAAAAAGACACATAAAATTCTATGGGTAAGCCGTCTATTCCTGGAGTTTTACCCTTACTACTCATTTTAATAGCTTCCTCCATCTCCTGCATTTCAATCTCCTGACACAGCATTTCTTTCTGTTCTTCTGTGAAAACGCCATCTATGGTTCCCTCCAGTTTGTTAATGCACTCATAGTTAATTTCTTTCTTTTCGTATATTCCTTTATAGTGCGTTAAAACGATGTCCAATAGGTCTTTATTTCCTCTCTTCACCTGTCCATCTTTATCCTTCAATTCTTCTATATTGAATTTTTCCTTCTTTCTCTTTTATTTTCTTGAAAAAAAACCGAGAGCATTTTTCTCCTTCCTCTTGCTCTCTGACTCTGCTCTGGAACTTAATCTTTTCTTCTCTGTTCTTATATACTTTTCCCAATTCTTCTTTTATTTTTCTTATCTCTAATTCTGTCTCGTCATTTATCTCCTCCTTTCTGTACAATTGTTCCAGTTCATATTGTAATGTTTTTTCCTCTTCTTTTTTCTTCCTACTCCTTTCTTTACCTTTTTTTTGGAAAAATTCCCTAGTGTTCCTTTTCATCACCTCCCACCACTCTTTTGACTTCCACACCAATCTTTTAGGGTTTCCCATCCCTATAGCGTTGTCCATATTCTTCCTAATTTTCATATCCTCTAACAAGGTTACATTCAGTTTCCACACAATATCTTTTTCTCATCTTCTGTTCCTTTCTGTATCTCTGCCTCTAAACTACAATGGTCTGAAAAAAATACTGGTCTTAATTTGCAATTCTTTGGCTCATAATTACTATCGACCAAAATATAGTCTATTCGAGAGGCCTTTCCCCGAGTTCCTCTCCAGGTAAAACCTTTTTCTTCTCTTTTTAGTTCCCTAAATACATCCTTGATACGACAGTCCTTTATAATTTCTTTTAGTTTTCTAGCAGTTTTGTCTTCCTGTTGCCCTCTTAGCTCTTGATCACTCGCACAATTTAGGTCCCCCACCACAATTAAGTTGTTTTCTAAAGCAACTGCTGTTTGCAGTAAATTAAACACTTCCATCCTCTGGACGGGTGTTGTTGGTGCATATACATTAATTAACGTGATCGTACTTCCTGCTATTAATAATTTAATTTTAATCACTCTCCCCTTCACTATTTCATCATATGTTTTAATTTCAATTTCTTTATTCTTAATTAACACCCCAACTCCTGCATTTTTATTCTCATTTGTCCCTGAAAAAATCGCTGCCCCTTCCTCCCAGTCTTCTTTATATTCGTCATATGATTTTTAAAGGGTATACCACACTCTTGAATGCACATCAAATCCACGGCAAACTTCTTAAGTAAGAAAACACCATTTTTCTCCTTTCCTTACTTTGAATACTTCTTACATTCAAGGTTATTATTTTTATTTTCATTTTTTCTTTATTGTAGTGTAGTCTACCTCACCTATCTTTCCCTTACTTCCGGGAGTTACATATTTTTTGGGCTTCTTGGCCACTTTCTTTTCTGTTCTCCACTCTTCTACCCCCTTCATGCCCGTAGCTGAAACAAACCCTTCCATGTCTTTAGACTCTAAATAGCAGGGAGCTGTCCCCCATTCCTTTGGTTTCTCTCCCGCTCCCTCTGATTTTCCGGAGCTCGTTGGGGACAGATTATCTGGCCCACGCTTCCTCTGCAATCCTGGGTTTATTTGTGTTGCCTCTATGTTGCCTTTCCCTTCCTCCTGCTCTATGTTTTCCTTCCTCACCTGCTGGGGACTGACCAAAAAAAGTCGTCCCACTGAGGATGTCCATGATCTCCTCTGTGTGAAAGAGAATGTTCTGTGAATGCTGCTCCATTCTACTTTCTATATTCCGAGCGTCTGTTTTTTCTTCAATTAACGCCAAAAGGTCAGTTTCTCCTCTGTCCTCCCTCTCTCCTTGTTCGCTCTCTCTCTTACTGTTTACTCCAATGTTTAATGGGTCTATTTTTTCCCTTTCTCTCGTGTCACTTACTTGGATTCCTTCTCTTGCTATGTCTTCCATTTCTCTTTCTTCCTCAGACTCCTCATCCAATAGCGCTATTACTTTCTTTTCTCTCATTGTATTCCTCCTTACCATGTTAGCATAGGAGGCCGGACAGTCCCTAAAGACATGTTCCTCCTGTCCACAAAGATTACATTTTATAGGCTTCCTGCACTCTCTTGTACTGTGTCCCTCCTCTTTACAATTTCTACATTTTATTATGCCACACTCTGCCGCTTTGTGACCCTCATTTCCACACCTTCTACATACTTGTGGCTGACCAGAGTAGGCGTGTCCTCTGACCGTCCCAATTTGTATGACGCGGGCAAATGGATCACCCTTTCTGTGTCATTCTCCTTTTTGAGAATTACATCAAATTTGTACAATCCATTTTTTATCCCATCCTCATCCGTCATTTGCATACTAGTCTTAACATCGCAAAATTGTAACAACCAAGTCGAAATATCCTGTAGTTTCACCTTCTCTGTGAACATTAAAATATTTACTCTTTTGTCCATCCTGTCACTCAAAGGCACAATCAAAAATTTTTCTAAAACTGGGTTAACCAGTTTTCTCTCTCCACCGTTCTCAAACATTTATCATATAAAGCCCTACTCTTAAAACCACTTCAAAGGTAGTTTTACCCGGAAAGGCAAAAAGGTAATCAATCTCACCAGGTGAAAAACGTAGAGTCTTATGCAACACCTCCTTACTAAAGTCTCCTCGATCCATCTGTCCATCCTTCAATTCCAATCGAACTACGTTTCTCCTTTCCCTTCCATCAATTGGAATACGAGATGCAGGTCTCCCAAAAACTCCGAGTCCTCTGTTCATCTCCATGTCTTCTTCGAACTGTCTGCTGTTGACTTCAATCACTTCCGCCATCTTGCTCCTACAATATTTTAAAACGCCGCTTGAAACAAGGGAAGCAGAAAACAGGGTGGTGGACATGCCGACCTACCCAGCTCTGGATCCAAGTTCGTGGGCTCCCTACACCTGACAAGGAAGAACCAAAGGTATCTCCCCTGCCAGGTAAGTATGAGTTGTACAGCCCGGCGCTCATCCTCCCACTTCCTCGGCTTCATCGCTCGGCGGCGGGAGGTTTTCCCCAGCACAGTCCTCGGTCCTTCGGCCTCCTTCGGGCTTCTTCGGGATCCTTCGGGCTTCTTTGGCCTCGGGAGCGCGCATGCGCGGGAGCTAGCTGCTGCCCAGACGCCCGTGTGCACCGTGACCCGGATGTTGGGGTTGCACCGACCTCACCACCTTGATTAGACAGGTTTCACTAGCAACCCCAAGGTGCACCTCGCTCTTATGTAAACCAGCCACCCATCGCTGGAGCTTATTGGCTGGAAGAGAAACAGGAGGGGTAGGACTGGGCGGGATGCTGAATGAGAAACAGCCGCCCAACAGCAAAGACAGGCGGCAGGCGGCAGGCGGCAGGCGGCAGACAGCAGACAGGAGGCAGGAGGCAAAGCTGCGAAAGAGGAAGGCGACCCTGCGCTCCGGAGAACCGAGAGGAAGAAGCCCTCGGCGTGGGCGCTCGCACACGGCAGCAGAGCACCCTCGGGAAGACCTGCGCCGAGGGCCGAGTGATCTGGGGCAGCGCTGGGTACACGTTCGAGACTTGAGCCGGTGCTTGCCCTCCCTTTGATGCCACTGTGGGATTGCACGTTAGCAAGGATACGAGGTTGCTGGTTCTTTCTGGAAGATGCCCCCCTTTGTAAAGTTGCAGGCTCCCCGTCTGATGAGCTGGACGAGATCTCTCTGTCTATCTATCCATCCATCCATCCATCCATCAATCCATCCATCCATGAGGTGGAACGGGTAACAGGGAGTCTTAAATGGGTGGCGAGCGAGAGAGCCGACAGAAGGGGATCAGTATGAAGGACAACGCACATTCTAATTCAAAAGACATAACTTAAAATTTCAAAAGAATGGCAATAAATAAAAAAAAATGAAGACAGACAGGGGAAGGAGAAAAAAAAAAAACATAGGGATGTCGTATCGAAAAGAGGGCTTCCACAGTTGCCTATTTGGGGAGAGAAAACGAGCAGCCCTCGTTTACGCCATACCACTCTGAACACGCCCGATCTCGTCCGATCTCGGAAGCTAAGCAGAGTCGGGCTCGGTTAGTACTTGGATGGGAGACCGCCTGGGAATACCGAGTGCCGTAAGCTTTTGCCTTTCTGCCAGCAGGAGTCGCCCTTCGCCTCGTCTTTTTCTTTTCCTCCTTCCACCCGTATCAGAAGCTGGGCTTTTGGCAGCCGAGTGATCTGGGGCAGCCCTGGGTACACGTTCGAGACTTGAGCCGGTGCTTGCCCTCCCTTTGATGCCACTGTGGGATTGCAGGTTGGAAAGGACACGAGGCTGCTGGTCCTTTCTGGACGATGCCCCCCTTTGTAAAGTTGCAGGCTCCCCGTCTGAAGAGCTGGACGAGATCTATCTGTCTTTCTATCCATCCATCCATCCATCCATGAGGAGGAACGGGGAACAGGGGGGTCTTAAATGGGTGGCGAGAGCGAGAGAGCCGACAGAAGGGGATCAGTGAAGGACAACGTACATTCAAATTTAAAAGAATGGCAAAAAAAAAATGAAGACAGACAGGGAAGGAGAGAAAAAAAAAAACATAGGGCTGTCGTTTAGAAAAGAGGGCTTCCAAAGTTGAGATGTTTTTCTCATAAAACGAGAGGTTTTCTCTGATCATTCCAATTATTTTCTGTTGGGAAAAAACTTTCTGTTTATTTGTGTATGCACACCTTGCCTTCCACAATACTTCTTTTATCACGTTTATTCGGTCCCAATCTTTCTTCCCGACCTCTCTTTTCCCTGACCTCCCAAACACCACCAAGTCTCTATCCAGCTTGATGTCTACTATGTGTCTCTGCCTTACTTCCTTCCATATCCTTGCCACTGTGGGGCAGTCCCACATTGCATGTCCATACTGACTTATTTTTTTTCTTTTACATCCGTCCCTGGGACATTTAGGCCCTTGTAAATTCTTTCTTTTACTTAAAGCCAGGTTGGTTTCTAGTGCTTCATGGGCGGCCAGCCAGGCTATATCTGCTACTTGATTATTTGGAAACTTTCCCCCAAATCTTTCCCATATCAGTTTAGATTCCTCTCTAGATTTCCCAGTAATGTTTACTGGCTTCTCACTTTCCCTTACTTTTTCCACTAATTCTTTCCACCTCCTCCACAAGTCCTTTTCATCCTGCTGAAGCCCACAATCTTTGATACAGTCCATCAACCTCCTGTATAGTTTGGGTAATCTAAACTCATATGGTTTCTTGTTCTGGGTTTTATAAAGCCCAAACCTTCTTAGATGACCACCCATCATGTACCTGGCTAAATCCGCTGCCCTCCCTTTCCGCTCTGTAACAAGGATATGTAAACGGCCGTGTATTTCAATCTTAACAAGATCCTTAAGTCCAGAAAACCTTTCTCCCCCTTTCCTTTTTTGTTTCTTTACTTTCTGTCTTGCGACCTTCTCATCTGTAGACCTCCCAAAAAAATAAAAACATTGTCTTTCGATTTTCCTTAGAATATATTTTGTCCGAAAAACTGTTGCCAGAAAAAAGAGCCTGGGCAAAATTATTGACTTAATTAGCAAAATTTTGCCCTCATATGTTAGTCTCCTAGTCCTCCAGAGACTTGTGAGCTTGTATAACTTTCTTTCCATCTCCTTCCAGTCTCTTCTTCCCTCCTTCTCCTCTCCAAAATGGATCCCTAATATTTTAACCGCCCCTCTATGTATTTTCATGTCGTTAAAGTCCTCCTGCCACTTGCCCTGCAGATGGCACTCGGATTTCCTTATTTAATTGGGCTCTTTTGCTTTTTTGAATTCTGTTCCTAGCAGATATCTGATCATATCCGCTAACTTCCCAATTTTACTTAATGTCATATTAACAACAGTTGCTGTGTGTCTTAAAGTCAACTCCCTTTCTATATTCGAACCTCTTTCCCTCCATTTTCATTACCTTCCTTCTTGCCAATTTTTCACATTATGAACCCTATAAGAACACAAAACACTTTCTTATAATTCTTCTTACTATTTTCTTTGGTGGAAAAAACACATTTGCTAAATACGATAGTTTTGGGATTGTAACTGCCTTCATCAGCAATATCTTCCCTTCTATTGATAAGTTCGTTAACCTCCAAAATCCTGCTTTTTTTTTTTTGGTTATCTTTTTTCCCCATTTCTTTCCACTCCATCCTCTCTGTATTCTTAACCCCAATACTTTCACAACATTTGACAACCTTATTCTTCCTAGTGGTTTTTCCTTCCATTTCCCCCAACGGATTCCATGAGGAACACAAAGTAAAACCAGCGGTACCCAAGGATTCTCGAAGGGGCACAGTACCAAAGGAGTCCAGTCTTCATCTCAGGTCACTGGGGAGCATCCATGTCTCACAAACATATAGCAAGAAAGGAAGCACCAGGACTCTAAAGACTTGGCCCTTCGTTCTTTTGCAGAGATATTGGGAGCGCCACACACCCCTTTCCAGTGACCTCATGAACCACCAAGCTCTCCCCATCTGTCTACTGACTTCATAGGAAGAGTCACCAGGGACATGAATGTCACTGCCAAGGTAAGTAAACCACTCAACAAGGTCAACACACTCTCCGCAAACAGACACACTGCTGATATCTGTGCCCAAGAGGTCATTAAAGGCCTGGCTGTTGGTTTTCATCCAGGACACTCACAAGCCCAGACACTCAGACTCCTCACTCAGTCTCTTGAGCACCCTGATCAGAGCCTCCATTGACTCCACGACAATCACAGCATCATCAGCAAAGTCAATATTCATGAATCTTTCTTCTCCAACAGATGCCCCACAGCCGCTGAACCCCATGACCCTGCACAACACCCAGTCCATACAAGCACTGAACAAAGTAGGAGCAAGAACACACCCCTGACGAACCACAGAATCAACTGGGAAAAACACAGAGGTTCTGTCTCCACACCACTCACAGTACCAGTGTACGGGCTGGCCATGATATCCAGCAACTTCAGGGGGAATCCCACTAAGTCTCAGGAACTCCCACAGGGAAGCTCGAACAACTGAGTCGAATGCTTTGTGAAAATCGACAAAGGCTGCTAAGAAACTTTGCCGATATTCACGTTTGCGCTCCATGCCACTGTGGGATTGCACGCTAGCAAGGACACGAGGTTGCTGGTCCTTTCTGGACGATGCCCCCCTTTGTAAAGTTGCAGGCTCCCCGTCTGAAGAGCTGGACGAGATCTATCTGTCTATCTATGTATCCATCCATCCATCCATCCATCCATGAGGTGGAACGGGTAACAGGGGGGTCTTAAATGGGTGGCGAGAGCGAGAGAGCCGACAGAAGGGGATCAGCATGAAGGACAACGTACATTCTAATTCAAAAGACATTCCAAAAATTTCAAAAGACTGGCAAAAAAAAAAATGAAGACAGACAGGGGAAGGAGAAAAAAAAAAAAAAAAAACATACGGCTGTCGTTCAGAAAAGAGGGCTTCCAAAGTTGCATATTTGGGGAGAGAAAAAGGAGCAGCCCTCGTTTACTGGGAATACCGAGTGCTGTAAGCTTTTGCCTTTCTGCCAGCAGGAGTCGCCCTTCACCTCGTCTTTTCTTTTCCTCCTTCCACCCGTGTCAGAAGCTGGGCTCTTGGCAGCAAGGAAAGCGGCTTAAAATCAGTAAAGAGGCACTAAAAATAATGAATGGTTATTTATATTATTATTTTATTATGTGGGGGGGTCCTTAAGATAAATAAATACATTGATTAGTTAATTTAAATTAATATTATTTTTATTATCATTTTTCTAGGGGGCGGGGGTCCTTAAAATAAATAAATAAATGGACAGACAGACAGATTGATTGATTGATTTTTGGAACTTCTTTATTTATTGCTTAAAGCTCCCAGAGCCGTTGTCTCACAGGCTCCTGCTTCACAATCGCCCAAGCACCACTTCCATAAGTTGAAACGCATGTTTTCAGTCTGTTTTTTGAACCAGGACTATCAGGGAGAGCGCGAACGCAGTCCCCCACTACCACAAATTATGCAGTCGAGTTTCCCGCATTTGGGGAAATCGCAGGGGTCAGCACACCCGGAGTGCAATGGATGAGCCTCGCCCTGGGAGAACCACCTTAGTGATCATGGTATCTCCCCTGCCAGGTAAGTATGAGTTGTACAGCCCGGCGCTCATCCTCCCACTTCCTCGGCTTCATCGCTCGGCGGCGGGAGGTTTTCCCCAGCACAGTCCTCGGTCCTTCGGCCTCCTTCGGGCTTCTTCGGGATCCTTCGGGCTTCTTTGGCCTCGGGAGCGCGCATGCGCGGGAGCTAGCTGCTGCCCAGACGCCCGTGTGCACCGTGACCCGGATGTTGGGGTTGCACCGACCTCACCACCTTGATTAGACAGGTTTCACTAGCAACCCCAAGGTGCACCTCGCTCTTATGCAAACCAGCCACCCATCGCTGGAGCTTATTGGCTGGAAGAGAAACAGGAGGGGTAGGACTGGGCGGGATGCTGAATGATAAACAGCCGCCCAACAGCAAAGAACAGGCGGCAGGCGGCAGGCAGGCGAGGCGGCAGGCGGCAGGCGCGGCGGCAGACAGGAGGCAGGAGGCAAAGCTGCGAAGAGGAAGGCGACCCTGCGCTCCGGAGAACGAGAGGAAGAAGCCCTCGGCGTGGGCGCTCGCACACGGCAGCAGAGCACCCTCGGGAAGACCTGCGCCGAGGCCGCCGAGTGATCTGGGGCAGCGCTGGGTACACGTTCGAGACTTGAGCCGGTGCTTGCCCTCCCTTTGATACCACTGTGGGATTGCACGTTAGCAAGGATACGAGGTTGCTGGTTCTTTCTGGAAGATGCCCCCCTTTGTAAAGTTGCAGGCTCCCGTCTGATGAGCTGGACGAGATCTCTCTGTCTGTCTATCCATCCATCCATCCATCCATCCATCCATCCATCCATGAGGTGGAACGGGTAACAGGGGAGTCTTAAATGGGTGGCGAGAGCGAGAGAGCCGACAGAAGGGGATCAGTATGAAAGTCAACGCACATTCTAATTCAAAAGACATAACGAAAAATTTCAAAAGAATGGCAAAAAAAAAAAAAAAAAATGAAGACAGACAGGGGAAGGAGAAAAAAAAAAAAAAAACATAGGGCTGTCGTTTAGAAAAGAGGGCTTCCACAGTTGCCTATTTGGGGAGGAAAAACGAGCAGCCCTCGTTTACGGCCATACCACTCTGAACACGCCCGATCTCGTCCGATCTCGGAAGCTAAGCAGAGTCGGGCTCGGTTAGTACTTGGATGGGAGACCGCCTGGGAATACCGAGTGCCGTAAGCTTTTGCCTTTCTGCCAGCAGGAGTCGCCCTTCGCCTCGTTTTTCTTTTCCTCCTTCCACCCGTATCAGAAGCTGGGCTTTTGGCAGCCGAGTGATCTGGGGCAGCCCTGGGTACACGTTCGAGACTTGAGCCGGTGCTTGCCCTCCCTTTGATGCCACTGTGGGATTGCAGGTTGGAAAGGACACGAGGCTGCTGGTCCTTTCTGGACGATGCCCCCTTTGTAAAGTTGCAGGCTCCCGTCTGAAGAGCTGGACGAGATCTATCTGTCTTTCTATCCATCCATCCATCCATCCATGAGGAGGAACGGGGAACAGGGGGGTCTTAAATGGGTGGCGAGGAGAGAGCCGACAGAAGGGGATCAGCATGAAGGACAACGTACATTCAAATTTAAAAGAATGGCAAAAAAAAAAAATGAAGACAGACAGGGGAAGGAGAGAAAAAAATAAAAAACATAGGGCTGTCGTTTAGAAAAGAGGGCTTCCAAAGTTGAGATGTTTTTTCTCATAAAACGAGAGGTTTTCTCTGATCATTCCAATTATTTTCTGTTGGGAAAAAACTTTCTGTTTATTT
>NW_024382125.1:0-12500 GCF_016835505.1 Polypterus senegalus
ACAGGCCCTCTGCTCACACCTCCATGACCTTACAGCAGGACAATGCCAGGATACACACAGCTGCTGTCTTCACAAGTGTCCTGAGCAATGCTGGCGTGTGTGTGATGCCTTCACCTGCCTTCTCTCCAAATGTTACCCAAGAAGAACTCCTTTGGGATACAACAGACCACAAGATACAGAGTCTCTAGCCTTTGCCTTCCAATCGACTTTTGTTGGGCCACTTGTCCATGATGGAGAAAACATCCCAGAACTCCATACTCTCCGCAAAAGTAGCTCTGCTGCAGACGCCCATAGGAAGGCTGCTCACATTATGAAGGGGGGGGGGAGCCCTCGGGAGCCTCATCCCCGGTAGAGTTGAAACCATCAGAGGGCCAATTGGGTCAGGCCTGTTGGGGATGAGAACTGGTGTGGTGCTGAGACGAGGTCTGCTGCACGGCAGCACTTGGGTCCCAATTTGCAGCAGCCCATCAGGGTAGGCATGTGGAAAATCTTGTCTCTCTGGAATGATGATCGTCCTCCTCTGCTGTCGGAGGAACTGTGTAAATTCTGCACTTTAGTGGTGGCTCTGTCCGAGGTGCACAGACTAGGGACTGGCCAAGTCTCTGTAGGTGGGTACACCTTTTATTGGTCTGGTCACTCTGATGGCTGTCACACTCAGGGAGTAGCTGTCTTGTTCTGGTGGATTGGCTCCTTCCAATGGACTCTTTTCAATGAGAGTATTATGAGACTCAGATTATGGAACTCCCTTGGTGCCTTGTCTGTTGTCTCAGTGTATGCTCCCAACTGTGATGAGTCTCGGTAAGGGATGCATTTAGTTCGCAGCTTTATTTGGTTTATTGATGGGTGCCCGTGAGGTTACTTCAAAGCAGCCACTAGCACTGACAGGGCTGGCTATGAGGATTGTCTCGGTCCCCATGGGTCTGGTGACTGTGGTGATAGTGGCTCCATGTTCCTTGACTTTGCAAAAGGTCACAGGCTGTGGATCACTGGATCCTGGTTCTATTGCCCTGAGCTGCATTGTTGGACTTGGTACTCCAGTACTGGTGGTGTGGTGAAGGAGATCGATCACATTCTCGTGGGCAAACACTGGAGGCTCTTGCAAAACTGCAGGGTCTACAGAAGTGCCCAGTTTGTGAATTCTGACCACAGCCTTGCTGTAGCTACTCTGAAGATTCACCTTAGGTCCAGTAGGCTACCACCTAATACAAAAATGAGGCTGAATCAGGTCAGACTCCAAGATCAGGCTGTTTCTGATGAGTTTGCATGCAGTTTGTGTGAAGAACTACTTACAGATTTGGGTGAGACTGCCAGTCTTAATGTGATGTGGGACACCTTCTGTGACAAGACCCTGAAGGTTGCTGAGGGTTGTGTTGGTGTTACCGGTGTTCTCAGAAGGAGGTCTTTCATCTCACAGGGCACCCTAGATATCATCAAGAAGATTTGCAGCGCATGGCTCAGTGGCAACTCTGGTCTGTACCTAGAACTGAAAAGGACGACTGTGAGGGCTCTGAGGGAAGATAAGGAGGCGTATGTTAGAGGAATCTGTGAGCAAGTGACACACAGAGAGCAAGTGGGTAATACTATTTGAAATTTAATACTGTATGAAGATCAGGAAAAGACAAAAACACACAGCTGTTACTGTACACTGTATGTAGGTGTGTGTGTGTGGGCCTCTCACGAGCACAGGATGGTCCAGCACACTCCATGCAGGTTCAGCTCACAGGTGTCAGAGGGGCTCTGAGCAGCACAGGACAGGATGGAGTGTCAGACCACCACTGGGCACAACCTCAGCTCATTTGAACTGCTTATTTAATGTGCTGAAAAAAAAACAGCAGGTAGAGGAAGAAGAAGCAAATCGCAGCCAACCAGGAACTGATCCAGGCAGTGGCGTAGCTCGAGTTCGTGCTGCTCAGGGCGGGGCGGGCGGGTGTTCAATTTGCCGCCCTCCAACATATCTGAATATGTTAAACTATTTAAATAGAAAATTAAAATGACGTATAAAGAAAAATTAAGATACATTTTGCATAGATTTATTCATATATAAAGAAAAAGCAATAATTTTTATATACATTTGTAAGCATCAACTAGACAAGAATATAGTATAGACGCACTGATAAGCCGGGTTCTAATTATTAGTTTAATATAATTACGCTACGAAAACCAGAACCAAAGTAGGGTACAAGTGATAGGTGGGGATGTTTTCTGCGCACAGCAAGAACGCATTCGATTAATAACGAAATGAAATTATAAATTGTAAATTAGTTGTTTATCTTCCTAGAAATTATTATCGGTGTAACGTTTATGTTTATTTTTGTCATTGCCTCATACATTTCAACTGCTGTGTCTGAAGCAGAAGGACAGTCTGAACATTATTTTTCAAGCATTTGTGGTTAAAAATCAGAGAATGTGACTTTTTTCATACATGAGTGATATTTTTCCGAACCCTGCTGCTTACACACGAATTGTACTGAGCCTTGTGGCCAATAATGCCGCCCCCAAAAATGTGCCGCCCGGGGTGGACCGCCCCCTCTTCCTCCCCCAGCTACGCCACTGGATCCAGGGTTCAAATCCAAGTGTCTGGAGCTGTGAGGAGTAAACACTACAGCCCTCTGCTCCTCCTGACATAGAAATTAATATGAAGTCATCTGTGACTTGATGAACTTATTAGAGGATAGGAACTGAAATCAACCAATAAAAATCAAACACAGCAGAGAGACGCCTCATGTAAATGACATCAGCAGAGAGAATATGGCAGTCGCAGGGCCTCAGTGTATAAACATCTCAGTGTGCAGGCAGGACGGCTCAGTCAGGGACACACATGGAGTTGAATGGACTGAAATTTGGACGTTGCTTTCCTCACAGTAATGCATCTTGTTATAAACCGATTTATGAAACTGAAGTTTATGGACTTTATTACAGTTTCTCATGTCTTTTGCTTTTATCGACAGCCTTTGGAAATCTTCTTGTCATCATTTTTATTTCTCATTTTGTTCAGCTGCACACGCCGACTAATCTTCTGATCCTTTCACTTGTGGCGGCCGATTTCTTAGTGGGCATCTTTGTGATGCCCTTTTCTTTGGTTTCCGTGATTGAAGCTTGCTGGTACTTTGGAGTTCTTTATTGTTATTTGTATCAGGCAGATATTCTTAGCATATCTGTGATCTATAATGTGGTTTTAATATCCATTGATCGCTACATTGCTCTCTGCCATCCTTTCTTTTACAGCTGAAAAATAATTTAACTGTTATAAAGATCAGCATTGCTGTAGTGTGGCTGTTTGCAGTTTTCATTACAGGGATACTTTCATATTTTAGTTTAATTGATTTAGAACCATCATGATATTTACTTATGATGAAATCATCATTTTTATTTTACTCTTAACTTTTTTTATTCCATATTTTCTAATGATTGTTTTTTATATTATAATTTTTGTAGTTGCAATAAGCTATTCAAGAGCCATCAACTGTATGACAGAAGAGGAACAAACTGAGGAGTTGAGTGACAATAAAATATTGAAACTGATCAAAAGAAAAGTCACAGATACTTTAGGAATACTCGTGGGGACTTTTATGAATTTCTGGCTGCCTTTTTATATCTTTGCCCTGAGTCCTAATTTTAGAAATAATATTATATATGCCCTGCATAATATCTTTGTGTTGGTCAGTCAAGAGAACTTTGCTTTGGAGTTAATCCGATTCTTTATGCTTTTTTTATTCCTGGTTCTGTAAAGCACTGAAAATAATCCTGACGTTTAAAATATTTAGTCCAGCTTCTACACTTGTCAATTTACGTTAAATGGTAAAGTATATATATATATATATGTATGTATCTTTCTTTATTTTTGACCAGCAAATATATAGGGTTTGCCTTTAAGGTCCCCAAAACTTTCTAGCTGAGGTCCAAAACTACTTGTTACCTTTCCCATCTGTCTTCAGTCTAAGAGTCACTTCTTTGAGTCCATTGTCACAGTTCAAAAGCTAAGGAGTGACATGCCAAGCTGGACTTTTCAAGCAGCTGTTGCTTTATTTATAATAACTGCAACAGGAAATGTAAGTTGAGAATGTATATATATATATATATAGTGATTGACAGCTGGGTCCCATGCCCGACCGGGATGCCCCTGGTGCATATGTTCCGGGGGAGCCACCATGGACAGCTCAATACCTTCCCCGGGACGCTTGGTGGCAGCCTCCCTGGCCGTTGTTTGTTTCCCAGTCTCCCACGTGGCTCCATGGGACATGGAGTCCTCCACAGCCTGGTTGGGAGATGGGGTGGCCGCTAGGGGGTGCTGCTAAGAGCCAACAACCTGGATGGACGAGTTATCAGCCCCACCCGGAGGTGCAATCAGGACCAGCTGGTCAAGCACCTGGAACACTTCCAGGTGGGCTATAAAATGGGCCAGCCTCCCTTTATTCGGGGCCAGAATCGGGAAGAAGAGGACGAGGTTGCCTGGGAGGAGTGGTGGTGCCAGGAAGGGTTGTTTGAGCTCTGTATAAAGTGCTTTGGGACTGTGTTGGGCCTGTGGGATATGGGGAAGACGTGCGCCCACGGGCGAAGAAAAATAAAAAGCCTATTTGTTTTACACGTGCCTCTGCGTAAGTCTGTGCCAGGTCGGGCGCTATATAGCACCTTTTACAATATATATATATATATAAATATAAATATATTGTGATGGACAGCCGGCGTTTCAGTTTGGCCGGGACGTCCCTCTACAAAAGAAAGCAGCCTTTTCAGGGCATTACATCCCCTGGGACGCTAGATGGCAGCTCCCCCAGATGGAAATGGTTCCTCGGATTCACGCAGGGCAGCATGGGACATGGAGTCCATCTTTACAGCCTTGTTAGGTGCTGTGGGTGCTGCCAGGGGGAGCTCATCAAGAACCCAGGGACTATTACAGTTATGCCAACCCGGAAGTACTTCGGGGTCACGAGGACGGAAGCCCGCAGTACTTCCGGGATATGTGATAAAGGAAGATGTGGTGTTGACCCGGAGAAGGAATACTTCCGGCTCATAGACTTTAAAAGGACTCTGGGAAACCCCAGCAAGCTGAGCTGGAGTTGGGAGGGTGTGTGACGGAGCTGCTGGGAGTGGAGGATTGGATTATTGTTGTTATTGTTTATTATTGAGAATTGTGGAGAGTGTGGTGCTTTGGGCACTAATATTGAAGAAAATATTAATAAAATCCTCTTAGTGTTTTCACACATGTCTGGGACATCTGTCTGATGGGTTCAACAGCGCCTCTAGCATCCACAATCCTTCTATATAAAAGCGGTCGGGATTATCCTTCCATCCCGTGAGTGCTACGCAGGCACGGAGTTTCACACACGCCCCGTCCATTTTGCAATGCACGATGGGATTTGTAGTTTCATTTTTCCAGGTAAAAGATGATTTTCTACTCCAGACTGTGCGATATCTTCTTCATTCTTTCTTACTATATAAAAGCGGTCGGGATTGTCCTTCCGTCCCATGAGTGGAAAGCATAGCGGTATTCCGCTTATCACAGACTTACTACTTACAGCTTGCGGTACGAAGCGACATGATGTGAGCAGAGTTCTGGTGCTCCCATCGTTCCCTTGCTTTTGTGCGCGATGCGCTGGAAAAATAGACAAAATTATGTCTCTGGAAATAATTAATGTTGATGGAGTACAAATGCCTCACCGTAGTAAATATCAGGGAGTTCAAAGGGCGACCTCAATATAGAAAAAAAGTTTACATTTCATCACAAAAATAACAGAAACTACGAGTATTAAAGTAATACCGCTCAAATGCAATATAACCAAATTAATGAGTTTGTATAAAATATCAAATTGATCTACATATTGAATTGCCTTAAGAAGTGGTCAACTTCTTAAAAGGTGGGTCAGCCTAGTATATATATATATATATATATATATATATATATTGTAATAAAGACAACACAAACCGTCAAGGTTTGGGGGTTTTGGCCCTGTATACTGTAACACAAAAGGTATGCGGTCAAACTTTTCCAAAAGAAAACATTAGACCAACATGGATGGGTAGACGGACATTTTAAAGAGGAGGAATGGAAATTAGGGACGTTGAATGCTGGGAAGGCACGGTGATGGATGGGTATTGGACAACATCAATGGGGGACCAAAGAAGAGAAAGGAACCCGGACGTGTTGGTGTTCTGTTTGTCCAGTATGGATTATGGCGACGCTTCATCCTTTCTATGGGAAGAGACAGAGAGAGAGGTTAGTACCCCGATTTTGTCCCTTGGCACGACTTGTTACGATGCGCGTCGGGTCCTTAAGCTGCTCCCCATGCGCTCGAGCGTGACTATATATATATATATATATATATATATATATATATACTGTTAAATCCAACATCTGTCTGTCTGTTTGTATGTATGTGTGTTTCACGAGAGAACTACTTAACAGGTTTAGATAAGCTTTTTCTAAAAATTTGCTTAAAAATTTATTTTGAACATTGATTGAATGTTGATCTTGCAACTTCTCTGATTGTGCTAAGTGTCATAGTTCGGTTCATGGGCATCCATCTTGTACTGAGCAGGTTTGTTAATGAAGCCCAATGTCCACTGGCAGGTTTGTTTAAATAAGGTCTGGAACTGAAGGTGCAGGAGTTCCAGAAGTGGCATCAGTTTTTTTCTCCATTTTATTGGCAAAACATCCCAGCACAGCTAACACAAAATATTTAACTTAACTCAATGTTATCTGGTAGAGGCAGGAGTAAAACAAAAGTAAGCTGGGCAAAATGTTCAAAGTGGAAGAGAAAATGCAAAAACCAGGTGATGGACAACATTAAAGGACTAAATTGTGATCAGAAGCTCTTTTTTATTATTTGAAGAAGATAACATTCCATGCAATCGAGTCAAACTTAACAAAAGAAAATTCCACCAGCACCTGAGAGAAAAAGAGGAGAGACTACAGCAAGGACAAAAATTTAAAAAACAACAAAAAAGGGGTAATGTCCTTTTCCTATATATATATATATATATATATATATATATATATATATATATATATTGTGAACGGCACCGGGCACAGACAGGCGGACATGTTGTTGTCAAACCACCACACGTTTATTTACAGAATATTTACAAATTATGGTCACAAAGACCCCAGTCTATTTGGTCACTCAGACCCAGTTTAGTGCACAATACCCCAATAAACACTCAGTCCTGGCCACAATGCCTTGTCTTCGGGCCGCCTCCACTCTCTTCTGCCTCGTCCTTCTTCCACCCGACTCTAGCCTCGAATGAAGGAGCGGCCCCTTTATACAAGTCCCGGATGAGCACCAGGTGTTCCCGGCATTCCTCCTGGCCCGCCCCAGCGTGGCGGAAGTGCCGGCTGTCCTCCCGGCTGCTCTTGGGCCGCCCATAAATCTTCCCCCCAGCACTTCCTGGTGTGGCGGAAGTGCTGGGGCAACAAGTCCCCAAGGCACTGGGGTGCCTCCTGGCGGTGACCACGGGCCCCTACAGGAAAAGGCTTCCATGCCCTTGACCCGTGGCCCCCAAAGCAACCCGGAAGGCAAACCCCACGTGATCCAGGCAGGGCTCTGACCCTCTTCCGGTCCCTCCTGGCGTCCCGGCCGGGTCATGGCCCCTGGCATCCCTGACAGTGCCCCACAGCCAGCGAAGACCACTCGTGGGTAAGAGCGACCCGTCCCAGCGAGGGCAGCAGAGCCCCGAAACGGGTCCCACTCGAGGATAGCCGGGGTCCGGCCCCGCACTCCTAGCAGGGACAGGGGCGGAGACACAATCTGAGCACCAACCCATGGTGCATCCCTGTGCCTCGCACAGGTTGTGCTCCCCCCTTTTACCGGCACCCCGGGGCCTCCTCGATCGGCACCCCCTCCGAGACCTCCACGCCCCTTTGTTCTGAGCCACTCGTTCCCCCGTAGGCTCCTCCAGCTGTGGGCGCACCTGCGCATCCGGCAGAGAGATCATTCCGCAGACGGCCCGACATCAGAGGGCTGTTCCACCACGAAGAGGTTCCTTCAGCTCGCCCGGGGTCCGTCCCTATAAAAGAATACAGGGGCAGAACCGCTGCCAAAGCACCCAGCTCGTGCCATGCACGGGCAGCGTTCCCCCCTCCAAACACCCCGGCACTTGCCTGATCGGCATCCTCTCCGCGGCCTCCATGTCCTCTCGATGATGGAGCCGCCGGCACCGCTCTCGCTCTCTCCGCCGGCCTCAGGGATTCCCTCTGCCGCTCCAGAGGGTGGCCAGCCGTACGCGTGCACCCAGCAACACGTCTCACCGTATTGGAGGAGGCGGCACCCAGCCGCTTAATCCTCCCTTCACTTTCGGACGCCTTGACGGTATGCGACTCTGTATTAACCAACACGAGCCCCTTTCCCGTCTGCGTCCCCAACATATCGGAGGAATTGGCACCCAGCCTCTTATTCCTCCGTTCAATCTGGGACACCATGACGGTTTGAGACTCCTCATGGAAAAGAAGGCGCCTCTTTCCCGTCTGCGTCCCTATAGTGCAGCGCAAGACCACAGCCGACTCGGGCGGAGGCGCTAGGACCGGGCACTTAGCAGCCCGTGTCCATTCAGCGTCCTCGGACTCCCCTCGCCCGCGATACAGCCAGCGGCACCGCACCTCCTGTCGGAGGGCTGCTTACTCGGAACTGATCGTTAACATCACAGCCTTTTTCAACAGACCCTCCTGCATGCTGTACGGAGTCGGCTGTACTCACCGTCTCCGCTGTAACTCTCCGGCTGGAGATTCCAGTGTCGCGCCGTCCTGTTGGTGATCGACACATTCTCAGCGCCGCGAGCGCCTTCCTCTCCAGTTCCAGCACCTCAGCCCGGAGGGCACATAGCATCTGTAACACACGCTGCTCGGTGGGCTGAAGGGACACCCCCAGCTCCGCCATAGCAGCCTGCAAAGACGGGAAGTTAACCGACGCGGAGCCTACCTTTCTGTCAGCCTCCAACGCCGGCCACTTCCTGTGGGCCTTCTCCTCCGGCCCAATCGGGTCTTCCCCCTGCCCGTGATGGACATTCCTTGGTCCCGCCTCTCTGCAGTCATTGGCGGGCCCACAAGACACACCGTCCAATCGCGTGCCTGTCAGGGGGAGGGACTTCTGGTCCGCAGCCATCTTGCCTCCCCTTCTGCGGTGGCGACGTGCCTGCCGGCAGCCTTGCTGTTGCCAGCGCCTCTCGAGCTGCAGCGTCTCCTCCTCTACAGCCCTCGCGGCTGCCGCCCGCTGCCGGAGCCCGCAGACCCGCATGCGCCTGCCACCGACGTGAATCCGGGAAGTCCCTGCCTGCAAAAGAGAAAACACGCCCGGACCCCATGGGCCGGCTGCCGCTAGGCAGGGAACTCACCTTCCCGGACTCGTCAAACCGAGGACACTTCCTCGGTGTGGCCTTTCTTGACGCCATGCGGTCCCGGGCGCCTCCAGCAACGGCCTGCTCGTAGGAGACCGCTGCACTCGTTGTAGGCACGCCACCCGCCCGCATCAGGGAAACATGGCCTTCCTGCGGACCCCTGGCGGTCCGTGGGGTTCCTTTACCCCGCGGGGCTGTGTGCACGCAGCACCCGCGGCACGTGGGTGGGGTCCCCTGCTGCGCCGGGCCGTCCACAACAAATTTGTTGGGAACAGGTCCCCGCCTTGCAACAGGCGGAGCATCCTGCTGACTACGCCAGATGTGAACGGCACCCGGGCACAGACAGGCGGACATGTTGTTGTCAAACCACCACACGTTTATTTACAGAATATTTACAAATTATGGTCACAAAGACCCCAGTCTATTTGGTTACTCAGACCCAGTTTAGTGCACAATACCCCAATAAACACTCAGTCCTGGCCACAATGCCTTGTCTTCGGGCCGCCTCCACTCTCTTCTGCCTCGTCCTTCTTCCACCCGACTCTAGCCTCGAATGAAGGGAGACGGCCCCTTTTATACAAGTCCCGGATGAGCACCAGGTGTTCCCGGCATTCCTCCCTTGGCCACGCCCCAGCGTGGCGGAAGTGCCGGCTGTCCTCCCGGCTGCTCTCCGGGCGCATAAATCTTCCCCCCAGCACTTCCTGGTGTGGCGGAAGTGCTGGGGCAACAAGTCCCCAAGGCACTGGGGTGCCTCCTGGCGGTGACCACGGGCCCCTACAGGAAAAGGCTTCCATGCCCTTGACCCGTGGCCCCAAAGCAACCCGGAAGGCAAACCCCACGTGATCCAGGCAGGGCTCTGACCCTCTTCCGGTCCCTCCTGGCGTCCCGGCGGGTCATGGCCCCTGGCATCCCTGACAATATATATATATATATATATATATATATATATATATATATATTGTGACAGATTTAAGTTTCCTCGCACCCTTGTACCCTCGGACCACATGTCAGACACCAGATAAAAGTCCAAATAATTATTTATTATAATAATAAAGTGCACAAAGCACGCTCCTCTCCACAATTCTCAATAACCAATAACCAATCACAAATAAACCAATCCTCCACTCCCAGATGCTTAGTCACCCTGCCTCCCAACTCAGCTCGCCGTCTGTGAGCTCCCACAGTCCTTTTATATCCCCCGACCCGGAAGTGTTCCCAATCCAACAGTCCATAAGTCCTTATTCCTTCCGGGTCAGAGTAAACAATGCTTTTTCTCACCCCGGAAGCCCGTCGCTCTTCCTATGACGAACTTCCGGGTCATAGGAAGCTGAAGAACTCTTCGGTCCTCCTGCAGCTCCCTCTCGTGGCCCCATGGCATCCAGCAGGGCGTGCATAAAACTCCATTGTCCATGATGCCCTGCTGGTCTTCTGGGGACCTCCATGCTGCAAGGAGGGGCTCCACCTGGCGGCTTGGGGTATTGGCGGGATAAACAGCCGCCATCCTCCACAGTATCCCCCCAGCAACAAATTATAAAGATTCGGAGCGGCCTGCCCCGAGAGGGAAGTCTTCCTCCAAGAGGACGTTCCGGTTGAGCCTGGATTAATCCGAATATCTTGGTCCCTGGAGAACCTAGGGGGAATATTATTCTAATTCGATATCTTGTCCCCCTCTCTCCAAGGACAGTATCGCCAAATGTGGCCCAACCTTCGGCACCCGTAGCACTGCCTCCGTCCTCCTGGTATTCTCCCCCTGCGGGACTGAAAACAATTAGGAAATGTTAGGTCCGCCCCTTGTTTTGCTGGAAGTGAAACCCCTGCCGCCTCTAATGGTGCTTTCTCTCTTACTTTGTCAGGAGACCCCCGTTTTATTTTTCGGGATCTCCTGCTTGATCTGGGGCTTGTCCACAGTCTGAGTCTCTCTACTAGATGAAGAGAGACCCTTTACTGTCTGCACCCCTTTTGTTTTATAAATTACCGGTGGTGGCGTCTTTAGGGCTGCCTCGCTCCGGGAGTCAGCACTATCTAGCTGCACCGGATCGATTAGCCCTTCCGCCGACCACTCAGTCAAAGTACCGGCCTCTCTTGTAGGGCACGCCGTGTATTGGCACCCGCTATTTATTAAAAGCGGGCCCGGATTACACTGCGTCCCTCTTGTTTTATATACGGTACGGGTTTCATATACTTGTACCGCCACATCATGATATACGGGAGGCTCCCCACCAAATCGCCGCACGTAGTCCCTCAGCTTCTCCAACGGCGCTTTGGCTTCCGCTCCCAATTCCCCGACGAACTTCTCAATGGTCGTCAGGACCTGTAAACAACTCTTTAGGGGCTCGCTCAAGTGCTCGAGTTCCCGCAAGTAAATATTATTTATTTCGACCGGCAGAAGACTTACTTCCTCGTCTATCTTCCCTGCCGGCCGGGAGCCAATGAGCACGCCCGCCTCTGGCACGTGCTCTGACGGATTCCGCAAGGGAGCCTGGGACTTGGAGTTCTCTTTGGATGAGGACCGGGTCGCCATCTTTGGTGACTGCGATCTGCCTGTATTAATTTGTCGTCAGATCGACCAGCCATTTCCCGGACCTCCTTACCTTCTCGTGGGTTGAGCGGTGCTTCGCTCACCTCCCCTTTCCCCTTCGGAAAAATCAAGTCCGTCTTTTCTTGAGCGAAGCCACAAACAGCTGGACACGGAATGTCACCTTCCTGGAATCCCTTGTGGTAGGTCACGTGTCCCTCACCAGCACCCGTAATGCGGAAGTCCTTCGGGTTTTTCCTGAACGAGAGCGCGCCATCGACTTCGGGTTTGTCTTCTGCCTCCCGCAGAGCCTTCGGATGGACATCTGGGAAGTATGTACACGGGACATCATGTGTTAAATTAAAAAGATTGTAAAGTACATTCCCTGCACATACCTCGTCGGAGATGTCCTCCTCCGGAAATCTCTCCCGAAACGCGTAGGTGCTCCACGGCTCGTCTTGAGCGCAGGCAATGTCGAGCGCTAGACCTCCGCCGTTGGTGGCACTCTGTTTTGTCTTCTTCTTCCCCATGACGGACTTGATAAAGGTGAGGTTTCTGGCGATTTTTCTGCGTGTCTTGACGCTGTCTTCTTGGGGTATTCTGTCCACAATAAAATTTTTTAAATTCAGGTCCTCCGCCAAACTGACGGCCAGAGAAT
>NW_024382126.1:0-1000 GCF_016835505.1 Polypterus senegalus
GTCCACACCAGGGGAATGCGCCACGGATGTTGTTTGATCAGGTGCGCATCTCCCCTGTCGATGTGATGGTGGAGGAGGTGAGTTCGCTCGATGTCCTTAGAAGAGGTGGCGAAACAGTCTCCAAATTCCTCCAATACATCCTTAAGTTGTTGTCGCTGAGGTTCCTTTAACCCCTGGCAGCTTCTTTCCCAAACGTCTTCCAGGATATCATTCCATTGCCCACCGTTATTGCTCACGGGGGTGGGGGAGGCTCCCAGTTGATTGACAGAGTGGGGAGGTGGTCCCGACTGAAACTGACAGCTCATCAATTTACAGGGTGCACTGCCAGGTATTAATAGAGTCCCGTGGCCAAAGTCAATCTGTGCCTGGGTTTTAGTCAAAAAGTCTACACCCAAGATGCAAGCGTCTTTAATTTGTGCTACCCAAACAGGGAATGTCCAAACATGTCCTCCTATTCTTAGAAGAGCGGTGGTCCGGCCCTCCATAACAGCATGCTCCCCCGTGGCAGTAACAAATTGGCCGGGAATGGCTTGTAGGGAACAGTTTTTAGGTAGCAGATCACATTGCACTACAGTAGACATAGCCCTGGTATCTATCAAAGCCTTCACATCAGTGTCCCAAATTTGAATAGGCAAATGACAATAATCTCCACAGCCCAGCTGTCCCACCGGGATCACCGAGTCGTCCCAGCCCGCATTTGTTGTCGGTTGCAGCAAGACTACTAAAGGGTCCGGAAATGTCCCGCTTACTCCGAACCCTGGCTGTTTCCCGACATTTCTCTGGAGCCCAGAATAGTTGCTGGACGGAAAGGACAAAATCGACGAAGATGCCCGGGTTGGCCACAGCGCCAGCAAGTAGGTGGTGTAGCGGCCGTAGCTGATGTTCTCATAAGGTTTGGTCCCACCGGGGGAGTTCCTCCTGAGGGTTCCTCTCCCAGACACATCACATAGTCGCGCGGTGGCTGGCTGCACATCCTTTCCCTCTCCCTCTCCCTCTCCCT
>NW_024382127.1:0-14442 GCF_016835505.1 Polypterus senegalus
CTTTATCTGCTTCCGAGCAGTTGGTCTGGAGGGCGTAGCAGGAGATCACTCGCATAGTGATGTCACCCGTGTCGATCTTGAGTGACATGAGCCGATCCAATATTCGAGTCACTTCGACCACATTGTCCCATGTTTTCTGGCTGACCACTATTCCCACACCATTTTGGGGCTGGCTGCCATTGTAGAATAGCTTGAATCCATCGCCTATATCCCTTGCCTTTGCACCAGTCCATTTGGTTTCTTGGATGCACGCGATGTCGATGCGGCGGGTCTTGAGGGTGTCGGCTAATTCTCGGCTTCGTCCTGTCATCGTGCCGATGTTGAGGGTACCCAATCGTAGTGGTTGATGTTGTTGGACTCGCTTCTTTCGCCTGCCTTGTCCATGGGCAGATAGCCCTTGTCCACTTCTCACAACGTTCGGGTGAAGGCGCCGTGCAGTTGCCTCCGGGGGACGCCCTAGCATTATCTTCCAAATTTTGAGACGGTATTCCCATTTGATGTGACCAAAAAATGAATCGACTGATGTGTCGCTTCACCTGACGTCGAACACCCTCACCCAAAGGGTCATTGTTACCAGCCGGCACCACGAGGAGGTGGTGATGGGATTTTGCCAGCCGAGAAACCCAAAATAAAAATAAAAAAAAAATAGTTTTTATTTCTTTAAGATTATGAATCAGAAATTAATTCTTTGATCTGTTTTCTGAATCCAGTTTACAATAGTAGAGTGTAGAAACATGGCAGTAGCCATTAATTTGTGGGGTGCCAGTCAGTGACTGGACTCACACACTCACACACACTAATATTCTTAACTTATTTACTGTTCATCTTTAGAATGGACAGCGGAAAGAACCATGCAGATGTAGGAAAAGCATTCGGGCTCAACCCACACACTGACTGGGCCGGGCTGTGCCAACCTCTGTGCCACCATGTTCACTTGGTGATAATAATAATAATAATACATTTAATTTATAGCACATTTTTCTTGACCGAAAACACTATAAGGCATAACAAGAAAAGCAAAAAGTATAAGCTTAACAGTAAATGACAAATTGAAAAAACAACATCCAGTAATAATTATAAACAAAGCAGGACAGTCAATCAGAATGTCATTTGATTATGCAAATATAAGCCCAAATAAGACGGAAGTATATCTAAAAACTGATAAAACTGATAAATGTGTCTTTAGTTGTTTCTTTTAAGCATTTGAGCATCGGGGGTTTCTGAGGGCTGCTGGCAGGACCTTCCAGACACAACAATAAAAAGCTCTCATCCTCCAAGGCTGTAGTTTTGCAGTGTGGCTTCTGCAGGGTTAGTGAGCCAGCAGAATGGCGAGAGCATGAGGGGATGGAGGGTCTGAGGAGGCCACAGATGTGACGAGAGGCTGTGCCGTGGACTTCTTTGTGTGTTAGAATGAGAGTTTTAAATGTGACGTGTTTGTGAGCAGAGAGCCAGTGCAGTGACGCCAGTACAGGGGTGATGTGACGGTTCAGTGACGTATGGGTACGAGTCTGAGCAGCACAGTTTTGCACACACTAGAGCTTCTTAAGAGAATTTGCTGGTAGACCAAAGAGAAGAGCATTGCAATAATCTCAATGATGAAGGGCCTTAGATGAAGACATGAATTTTCTTTTCAGAAGCAGATAGTAACAGAAATATTCAGGGTCCTGCCATCTTGTGCTGATGAAACAAATACATTTTGGTAATGTTTTTAATGTGTGCATCAAACGTGAGCTGACTGTCATAAATAACTCCAAGGTTACAGACATTAATGGTAGGTGATAACAGAATTCTATCAAGAGATGAACTCAAATGATTTAATTTTTGTATTGAAGGAGGAAGACCTATTAAAGGAACCTCAGTCATTAAGCAATTTGATTGAAGAAACTTTTGTTGAGGAGAGTAGAGGTGGAAGTACATCTGGGTTTTACTCCAATATGGTCATCTAAATAACAATGATATCCTAAACTGTATTCCCTTATAATTTCCCCTAACGGTAACATAGAAACAATCAATGGTCTGATTATGTTGTGATCTTCATGGGGACTAAGATAAGTGTTCAGTCTATCACCAGAAAGTCTTTACTTGTGAAAATGTAAGTTGTCAAACACAGAAGTAGACATATTGCTGTATATGTTGTGGCCACTAGGGTGCGCCGCAGAGCTATGAACACCAGATACAACCACCACAGACACCAACCCAGGATAAGATCACGTTGTTTTATTACATGACAACACCTCAAAACTCTTACTTTTAACCGGCTCAACCTGACACAGACAAGCGTAGAACACAAGTTCAAGGCACACACAAGTTATTCTTTTTTACCTACTGGGAAACACCTTATCCTGTTTCCTGCAAGTACAGCACAGTTCCCAAGCACAATATCTTCCATCTCTTTTTCTCTTCTATCTCCTCCACTCCTCTGGTCAAGCTTCATTTTTCTCCTCCCGACTCTGACTCCCTGAGTAGTGGCTGCTGGCTCCTTCTATAGTGCACCCTTGAAGTGCACCAGGTGTGTGATGACCTAGTAGCACATCCAGGTGTGGTGGAAGTACTGCCCAAAAGGGCTTGGCAGATTGTGCTGCAGCACCCCATGGTGGCGCCCACGGATCCCAACAGGGCTGCACCAAACTCCAACTCCCATGGAGCCCTGTTGGAGTCCGAGGCACCACTGCAACCCAGGGGGCTGCTATGTAGCATCCCAGGGGAGGTAACTCTCTGGCCATGCTTGCTTTCCCAGAACTCCCAGACTGGAGGTGTCCTGGCTGGGCCTCAGCCGCACACCACAATATACATATATATAAAAATATAAATATATAAATATTCATCTGAGGTGTCCTTCATCCATGGAGAGACTGGTGTTGTCAGTCCCACTTCTCTTCTCAAATCTTCACTTTATTCTTCTCTTTGTGTCTACAGTTAGATTCCTTTCTATATGTTTCCTGCACAAAGAAATTGGTAAGAAAAGATTTTTCTTCTTTCTAAATGTAAAATAAAACTGTTAAAGATTTAAGTGGAGGGAGAGAGTTTAGTAATTCAAAGGACACAATAAGAACGTGAAACATTAGTGCTAGAAATGACAAGTCCAAGTAGAGGCTCTTTGCTAAGAAACATTCTGGAGTCTAAGGATGCTTTCCTGATAATATTATTATGAATATGATTTGTATTTGATTCCATGTCTGAGAGTGAATCAGTATTTTATAAGAACTGTTTGAACGTTCTTAGCTCACACACACCCTGAGGTGCCCACTGTGCTGTCCTCTCGTGTCTTATTTACGCCACTCAGTAAGGTGCCTTGTGTTTTCTTCTCATCTTCTTCTTTTATTTTAGTCCACTCTTCTTATCGTTGGTCCATCAGTTTGAGGGTCCTGGGGCTCAGACCCTACCTCAGTAGTACTGGACACAACACAAGAGTCCTCCTTATCCTTTGTTTGCTGTTGTTTTTATTCTAAAGCTCCGTCTGCTCCACTCAGTCTGATTATTAAACATTTGGATTTCTGTCCTCACATTTGGATTCACCACATTATTTTAACTGTGAACCCCTAAGAGTGAGCAGGACCCCGTGAAGTGGGCATCACATGTCACCTGATAGAAGTTCAGTCCTCCACTGTCACTCTGATGTCTCAGGTCACACAGCAGTTTGTTTCTGGTCACCGACACTCAGACAGTTGGCACTGAGGAGCCATTTGAACTGACAATGGAGAAGACAAATAGCAAGGCCATCAGTAGGAGACAAACTGGTCAAGACGAGGGTCTTCTGGCACGTGTCTTATTGTATTGCAGTCACACTAATTACACCTGCAGCGTTCATTTCTGTGTTTCTGTGGTCACGAGGACACGGTCAGAAGTCTCACAGTAGGACCTCCACTCCTAATAATCATAAATAATTCTGTTCCTTCTTCATCAGACGTCACGCAGATTCAAAGCCAAAGGCCAGTAGGCTGTTAATTCTGCAAATCCACTTTCAGTCTGTGCTTGGCACTCCAGCTATTGTCATGTCAATTGTTCTGCTGTCTATTATAAGGGGTCTTTATGAAGGGAAATTTGAAATGCAAAGATATTTTAAGACTTCAGAAGAGGAAAATGAAAGTAAATGAAAGTAGCGAGTGAGAACTGAAGAGATGATGTTTTAAGTTGACCCACCTGATTATTCACTCAGTAACGCAGCTCTCTTCTTCTGCAGAAAAGTCACAACGCTCACCAATGCAGGTACAATATTTGAACTGGGGGTCTCTGGGGGTCTTTCAAGTCTCACTCTTTATTGGACTCATTAAGTTTATTTCTTTATTTATTATTTTACAGAATGGAGGAGAATATGCAGCTCAGCAGGTACGGTTGATAAGCTGCTCATGAAATTCTCATTTTCTGTGTCTGTAGTCTTTGTGTCTTCATGTTAAACGTGTCACCTTCATAACCATGACAAGCAGGACCTTGTGAGCTCTGTGACTGTCCCCCAGGTCTCAGTAAATGGCTGAGGTCCCTCTGTGTGGGTGACATGGTGACACAGTGGTAGCGCTGCCATCTCACAGTAAGGACACTGGGGTTCACATCCTGGGGGCTCCTTGTGTGGAGTTTGTATGTTCTGCCTGTGACTGTGAGGGTCTCCTCCGTGTGCTCCAAAGACATGCAGGTTAGGTGGTCCGGTGACGCTCAGTTAGCCCTGATATATGTCTGAGTGTTTGCCCGCTGATGGACTGGCGTCCCGTCCATGGGTTGTTCCTGCCCTGCCCTGATGCCTGCTGTGATCGGCTCCATCTGCCCCTCGACTCTGCCCTGGATAAGCCGGTTATGACAATGGATGTCTGCTTGTTCTGTGTGTTTAAAGGCAGATGAGCTGCTAGTTAAGGAACAGGAAGACCTCAGCCTCTACTGCCCCCTGGTGGTCTCTTTGAATATCGCTAGTTCTCTTATTCCTATGAAGTTCACTAAACAGTCCTCTGTCATAAACAGCTGGATTCTTCTTGGCAGGCGGACATTACTTTATTTTGTGTTTCAAGAACGTCAGACAAGTCAGTAAAGACAGAACTAAAGACCGGACCCTCCTCGTGCAGACACAACTCCTCAGATGTCTTCCTCGGTACAAAGGACGCTCGTTTGTCTTGTAGACTTTATTCTCAGAAGGTCACTTTGACTCGGTGGTCTCGTACCGATTAGCACTGCATGTCATTGTCACTAATCCTGCTACTTAAAGACTCCATGATGTCCCTTCTGTCACTTAGGACCCTCTTGTGCTTCAATGCAGACCCTTTCTCAGGCCCACATTTCCAGCATGTCGATGTTGAAGTATTTGTGAGATGACAACACTGAGGACACACTTGAGGTTTTCACTCCCAACGTTTGCTCTTTTTAAAGTAAACTGAGTGCTGCTCAGTCCTCACAGGGCCCGCTGTCCATTCTCAGCCCCCTCAGTGTCCAGTCCTGTCCCCTCTTTAGTGCCACTTTGTGTTTTGTTCTGCTGTCCTGTCCTTTGTCGTCACTATCAGTGTTGTCACCTTGTATCTCCTCTCATCCCCCTCTCCTTAATAAAGCCCCCCTCACCTGTACTGACCGGTCACATGGTGTCCCTGCTGACTGATGACTTGTGACACTTCATCCTCATCACTGACAGGCGGCCATCTTGTGTTGTTAGATTCAGGGTCATAAATTCAGTGACCCCTGTTGTCACTTCTGACAAGGAACTGAGAAACATAAAGTGGGGGGTCTGCTAAATAAAAGGCCACCAACGCAGTGTAAGGACGAGAAAAGTGACAGAGTCACCGACAGAGCAGAGCAAAATGAATCAAAGTGGACAGGAATGACAGGAACAGGAGGACAACAGGCCAGGGGGGACATGAGACCCTCAGGTTAGTGACGCCAAGTCTGAGAGCTGCTGGTGAGTCTGTGAACGAGTGCCAGGCCTCACTGGTGGTCTTCTTGTTTGTGTCTTTAACAAATCCTCGCTGTGTCATTCGTCTTTTATTACAATGTTCACAGCGTGGTGATCAGGCTCTTTAGGGTTACATGAAGATAAAATGGAGGAGGTCAGAGGTGCGACTACACAGGGGGGCAGAGCAGTGACACAAAGAGACACACGAGGGGCTTGGTGGGCTGAGAACTGAACACGTGCTGTTTGACGTCTTTGTCTTTTTAATGTTCAGGTCCTTCAAGGAGTGTAAATGTGTTGTTGTCTTCCTCAAGTCCCCTGATTTCCTGACGTCTTCCTCTTTTCTTCTTCTTCTCCTCAGCTGATGTCACTTTTGATCCTGAGACTGCAAATCCATGGCTCATTGTGTCTGAAGATGGGAAAGAAGTGAGACTGACAGACACATGGCAGGAAGTGATGGACAATCCAAAGAGGTTTGACCGCTATGTTATTGTCCTGGCCAGAAGAGGATTCACGTCAGGGAGACACTACTGGGAGGTGGAGGTCGGGGGGAAGACTGAGTGGACTTTAGGAGTCGCCAGAGAGTCGGTCAACAGGAAGGAGGAGATTACACTGACCCCAGATGATGGATGCTGGACTGTTGGGCTGAGGAATGAGAACGAGTACACAGCTAACACTGACATTGCTGTCCCCCTCCCCCTGAGAGTGAAGCCGCAGACAGTGGGGGTCTTTCTGGACTATGATGAAGGTCAGGTCTCCTTTTACAATGCCCAGTCCCGCTCTCACCTCTACACCTTCACAGACTCCTTCACTGAGCCCCTCTATCCATACTTCAGTCCTTGTAATAATGACGGTGGTAAAAACGCGGCCCCTCTGGTCATCTGCCCCTGCGCACACACTGACCCCTCTGTATTAATGTTGTCTGTCCATCTCTGAGCAGCACAAAGCCGATGGAGACTTTCTTTAACATCAGACCACCGAACTCAAAGCCCCCCTGAGGTGTCCTGCTGTTTGCTGCTCGTCTGATTTTCATTTTCAGGATTTCTGTGTTTAATGAGACATCAGGACTGAACACTTGGGATTTTTAAATGGCGTCGGATCAAAGCGTCGGCTCCATAATCCAATGTGACTCTGAGGGTCTGAGAATGAACAGAAATCCTGAGTGCGCGTCTTTAATTTGACATTCAAAGAGGAATTCAACAAAGATGGTCGTGTTCTCCAAAGCACTGGATTGGTTTTCTTCAGTCGTCGTGTGACGTCACTTGCTGGTGGTCAGTCCTGATGACCCTGAGGTGCCCACTTTGTGACATTAAAAGACATGAAGAGTGTGAGCTGAGCAGAAGAAATCCGAGACCCTGAATATCGAGACCACCGTCCATTTTGTAACTCGCTTATCTAATTCAGGGTCTCAGGGGGCTGTCTATGTGGGGGGCAACACGGATAAGAACCAACCTGTGACACCAGAGCTGAAGGCCGGACCACCAATCACTGTGCTACTACGAGACCACCGATCAGACAAACCTGAATTCCTATCTAGCGTTATATACTTCTATTGTTAAACGTGGACTGAAATACACAACACTGTAAGTCTGCTGAGAAGTTCATCAACACTGAGATGAGTTTGTGATGAAATGAAATAAAACAGAAAGGGACGTCAAATGAAATAAAGAAAGGCAGGAATTACAAAAAGAAATCATCGACATCAGTGAGGTGACACGGCGCTGTCCTCTGAAATAAAATGGCTTTTCGTGAACTTCTCTGAGGGTCCACCTCACAGTCCTGAACCTCCGGCAGACTCGACGTCAATTCAGTGACACACACAGGTGGTCTGCTGCAGTGCTGGAGTCGGAGTGTGTGACAGAAATGACAATAATAAGTTTAATTACTGAACAGAGTGCTAGACGTGAGAAAAGAACTGAAGAAACAGAATTCAAAAATGGACGACTTCACACAAATCAGAACAATTAAAAATGACAACAGAATACAGAATTGTGTGTGAATGGCACCTCTTGTGGTCATAAAGTGTAATTAAAATAATTAAAAATGGACTCCAATTCATTAATCCAGTCCTCGTCTGAATCAGTTTATTTATTGTGCATTTGAGTGTGAAGGCGTATGTGAGACTCAAAAATGTCACTTTGTCTGTCATTTATAAATGAACTCAAATAGAGTCAGGGACAGAGCTGCAAGTGTGTTTGTCTGGTGTTACCAGTGACCAGGGGAGGTGTGACTGGGAGAACTGGGAGAAAAGTCATGTGACACCAGGAGAACACGTTAACTCCACAGAGACGCTGAGCATGCTGGGAATTGAAATTAGGAGCTGTGAGGCACTGGGCCACTTGGGGGCTTAATAATAATAATAATAATAATAATAATAATAATAATAATAATAATAATAATAATAATAATAATAATAATAATAATAATAATAATACTAAAGTTACATTTGTTGAACAGAAGCCTCTACAAATACACGTCGGCCTGCAGTATGAAAGTTGACGTCACTGATGAGATTTGCTGAGTGACTTTGGAGTTGTAGATAAACTCGTGTCATCAGCGTGATCTTCATGCTCTTCCTCTCACTAATCACAGTCACTGCTCTCGTCTGCACACCACACACATGTCGGTGGTCTTACTGTTCGTATCTTTGACTTTCTCACATGTTAATGAAACTCTAAACGTGATGTTCATGTTTGTCAAGCAGACAAGTCAGAGTTTCCTGTAATCTGCACTCTTGTCAGTAAACCTGAACTTGAATGTTTGCCCGTCTTCTCCTTTCTTGGAGGAACATTTTAGAAGAAGAATCTGTCAGTTCAACATAAATGAATGAAACCTTTGCGGTATGTTGAATTTTCACACCCAGATAATGAAATACGTGACACAGAAAATGAAGAGCAGCAGAACAAAGTGTGACAGGTGAGGTGTGACTTTGAGGAAGGCCACCAGATATGCCATTAGATGGAACTTCATGCACTTGTTCGTGTAGATGAAGAAAACTTGAAAAGTTATGTCAAGACTTAAGCTACTTGATTTTTTAAGAAAAGTAATTTCAATGACGTGTGTCTGAGGAAATATTTTATTTTTATCTTTAAAGAATTAAAAGATCAGATTTATGTGACTTTCTTGTTTAAAAAGCCTGAATAATACAAAAGGGAAATTGTTGGATTTCAAATTCCACTGTAAATTCTGTTCATGTCCACACATTAATTCATTTAAACATCAATCCCACTGATTTGTCTGGCTGTCTGTTTTTATGTTTTTCTTTATTTGTATTCCTAATATTTAAGACTGCATTCATCCCTAAATACAATAATTATTGTGTTAAGTTGTCACGATGTAAAATGAAAAGACTCCGAGTCCACAGACGACACATTTAATCCAACAATAGAAAGCCGCTAACAGACTAAAACTTCCCGTTTCTGTTCCTTTCTTTTTCTGTTTTTCCACAGCCCGCTATCCCCACCTAGTGGCACAAGGACAGAACACCACGTACTGTAAACACATTTAGATTTGAACTACAGCTGTGAACTTCACTGACACCCTTCAGATGAGTCCTTGAGTTGTGGCAGAAACCTCCATCCAAAGTGACTTACAAATCACAACAATCGATTTCATAATTCAGTCATAAAGTAGCCCCCCAGTGGTCTCAGGTCAAGTCAGATCTTTTCATTCGCTCCTCTGATTTAGATGATAAGACGTCTCGCTGTGTTTCAGGCTCTCCGCTGTTTTCTTTTTTATTGTCCAAATCTCCTGATGGCTCTGAGATGACATTTGTGAATGTGTCTGCTCCTCAGCTGGAGTTCTTGGACCTTTTCATGTCACATTTGCTCAAATCTCAATAACAAACAGGATGGTCCTGCTGAATGCTGCATCAATGAAATTCCCAGTAGCCATTGCAGTGTCACTTGTCACTTTGCTGCCAGTCTCCACCGCTGAGAGCCTTCTGTCTCTAAACTGAACATGAAGACCTGAAGAAGCAGAGCGCCAGAGCACATTTGTGTTTGTGTCGTCACACACCGACTTCAGAGGCCTCTTGTTATATTCTGACGCCATCACGTCTGTTACTGAATGGTGAGGAGTGATGAGTGGACCCGCTGAGTTCACTTTACCTCATGGTGGGCGAAATCATGGAAATGATCGGGGACTTGGACAAACTCAGTGAAATGCAGTGACGTCAATGGGGAAGGAGAAACTGAACCAGTTCTGAGTGGGCTCTACTGGTGTGGTGGTCTTCTAAGTGACCCCTGAAGGAGATGGACACATCTGCTAATATGCCTGCCAGACTAACCACTGTGCCAACGTGCCTCCCTGAGATAAACTTAAATGACCACTCCACTCAAAAATGATTTTTTTATATTTACTACTCCAATGTAGTTTGTTGTGAATAGGGAATCCATTCCCGGACGGGTTTATCCATTCCTGGGAATTCGGGAATATCGGGATCCCAGGGATGACACAGTGCACGGGCATCTCACACGTGAATGGTTTTACAATGACCGACACTTATTTTTAATAAAACTACTGCAGTATGTTGACTCCATTAAAAGACTAACCTTATCTACAAGCAGTTCATGCAGTCATATAAGTACATGTATCTAGTTCAGGGGTGCACACACTTTTCGGCTTGCAAGCTACTTTTAAAATGACCAGGTCGAAATGATGATCTACCTACATTAAAAATGCCATATATATATATACAGTATATATAGCATAGTTTTACTGTCAAATAATGCAAAGGGTACGCGACACATGTTTTGCCCTTTACGTTGCGCCACGGCGTGTGGTTCGTTTATTCGTATTAGCAGTCTGAATAACAATCTGATTGTGTGTGCGGGATGACCAGTGTGTTAGAAGTAAAGAGATCTCAGACTGGCCGCCCTGCAAGTCAATCAAGTGGCAAATGCCATAGGGAGGATATATGATAGACTAACGTTTAAAATATTTTTTTTGAATGCATTGCGATCGACCTGATCAGATACTGATACACTTGTACTAATCAACGCCTGCACTTGCTGTTGCTCTGAATCACCGCCATTTCAGCTGTTACTGATGCATCCAGTTTCTTGTCATCATTCTGTGATGGTGAGTTTCTTGGCACAGATAATGCGGATGCAACACACTTGATGCATTTCAATTTCAAGTTGCTGTTCAAAGCTGTTGTCTGACAGACATCAATGAAGTCTTCCCTGTCCTGGTATTCGTGAGCTGCAGAGTGCAGACTCCTCCCAGTCCACTGTGCTCAGTCTTAATGGGAGCCGGGAGACTGACAACTGCTGCTGGTTGACTGAATGAATCTGCAAAACACTACATCTTGGGCCAAAAAAAAGTGTACTTAATTATTTTCAACTATAACTCTGTTATTTCTTAATCGAGCACAAGAGGGCAATTGGATCCATCATTCTACATGCCGGCGTAAACGACATAAGGCACCGAGAGTCAGAGGTTCTCAAGGCTGACTTCGCAGCACTAGTTGAAGACACGAAGGAGAGGACCCCATCCGCAAAAATCTTCATCTCGGGTCCACTACCTCTCGTCAGACGATCGCATGAATACTACAGTCGTCTGCTGGGTTTAAACAACTGGCTGAGAGGCTTCTGCGAGAATCAAGACATCGGGTTTATAGACAACTGGGATCTTTTTTGGGAAAGGCCGCGCTTCTTCAAGCGGGATGGACTGCATCCGAATAGATTTGGCGCCCGGGTCCTCTCCGAAAACATCGCTAAGGTAATTCGTCTATCTTGACTGTCTACTTCTACTGCTAACCCCTTACGTAATGCTACTGGTTTGATAGGACATAATGGCTTAACAGAGTCTTCCGTTAAAGTGCACATCATTAATAATCTAATAACAAATCTTAATGCACGTAAAAAATCTAGGCAGTGCGGCATAAACACCAATAATTTAATTGAAATTACTACTTCAGATCAACACTGCATTAAGACTATAAAAACGGATTGTAGATTACATAAAAAGTACACACAGAGCGGTGTTAACAAAAATAACTTAATTTTTGTTCCGATTACCGATAACACGCATAAAATTCAGCTCTGCCCTTCAGAAACATTAAATATGGCACTATTAAATGTTAGAGCTTTAACTAACAAGACATTTTTTATAAACGATCTTATTAGTGATAGAAACATTGATTTTATTGCGCTAAATGAAACATGGCTTAATTCAGATGGGCGGCAGTTTTAATCGAATCTGCGCCTCCGGATTACAGTTTTACTCGTGCAGACCGCCAGGGGAAAAAGGGGGGCGGATTGGCAAACATTTACTCGAGCCATTAAAATGTAAAGATGTTAGTTTTGGTAAATTTAAGTCCTTTGAGTATCTCGCCGTTGTTATTCATGGAGATTCTCACGTTCTCGTATTATCCGTGTATAGACCTCCTAAATATAACGCGTCTTTCCTTGAGGAATTCTCTGACTTAATGTCAATTTTAATTACAAACTATGACACACTTAATAGTCGGCGACTTTAACTTTCATGTCGACAATCAGTGTGACCAAAAGGTAAAGGAATTCATGAACCTCCTGGACTCTTTTGATTTGAGCAAGCTCGTAAATCAGCCTACACATAAAGCAGGTCATACGTTAGACTTAGTGATTACTAAAGGACTTAAAGTTGATATAAAGCAGGTCATTGATATGGTCTATCAGACCATTTCCTTCTACTATTTAATATAGAAATAAAGATAGAAAACGCTCATGAGAAGCATTTTGTTAAAAACGCTTCTTTGACTCATCAGCAGCTTTAAAACTTACAACATTCTAAGCAATCAGTCCGTTTATAATGCCAGCTATAATAGCGAGGATAATGTAAATAGTAAAGTGGAAAACTTTAATTCTAAAGTAAGAACTGCTGTTGACATAGTTGCACCTGAAAAGACAGTTAAAAATCCTCTAGTATTGTTATTCCATGGAAGACCCAAAGAGTGTCTGATTTAAAAGAACATGTCGTAGAGCTGAGCGTAAATGGAGGAAAACTAAACTAACTATCCATTATGAGATATTAAGTTAAAATAACAGAATACAATAACACTGTCCGTCTTGAGAGGCTGCTATTTCTCTAATATTATAAATAACAATGCTAGTAATCCCAGAGTCTTATTTTCAACAATTGACGTCTGTTAAACCCAGGTAACACAAAGGAATGCCCCCAGAATACTTCCAGTGAAACCTGTGAGAACATTGCTGTATTTTTCAATCAAAAAATTAATGATATTAGAGATAACATAGTATATCTCCCCAACACTGCAGAACCTCCAAAGCCCCGGTACTCCGTTATAAACAAATTAAATGCTTTCACCAGGATAGATTTACCTGAATTACATAGTATAATCTCTCAACTGAAACCCTCCACCTGCGTCCTTGACCCAATACCAACCAGGTTTTTCAAAGAAATATCAGACGTGCTAATTGACAATATTCTAGACATAGTAAATTGTCATTAGATACGGGGTCTTTCCAGACTGTCTTAAGACTGCTGTAGTTAAACCCCTCTTAAGAAACATAATCTTGACCCCTCTGCCTTTGAAAATTTTAGACCCATTTCTAACCTGCCCTTCTTAAGTAAAATTCTAGAGAAGGCAGTCATTATGCAGTTAAATGACCACCTCAATAAACATGCTATTCTTGATAAATTTCAGTCAGGCTTCAGAACAAATCACAGCACAGAAACTGCACTCGTTAAAGTAGTAAATGACTTGCGGTAAATGCAGACAGAGGCCATTTATCTGTTCTCATCCTCTTAGATCTGAGTGCTGCATTTGACACCATTGATCACAATATTCTTAGAAATCGCCTTAGTCAATGGGTGGGCCTCTCTGGCAGTGTCTTAAATTGGTTTGAATCCTACCTGGCAGGGAGAAAATTCTTTGTGAGTTGTGGTAATCAAATCTCAAAGACACATGATATCCGATATGGTGTTCCACAAGGCTCTATCCTGGGTCGCTGTTATTCTCAATCTACATGCTTCCGTTAGGTCAGATTATCTCAGGTTACAACGTGAGCTACCACAGCTATGCTGATGACACACAGCTGTACTTATCAATAGCACCTGATGACCCGACTCTTTCGATACACTAACACAATGTCTTACTGGTATTTCTGAATGGATGAATAGTAATTTTCTCAAACTAAATAAAGAGAAAACTGAAATTTTAGTAATTGGCAATAATGGATTCATGAGGTTATCAGAAATAAACTTGATGCACTAGGATTAAAAGTTAAGACGGAAGTAAAAATTTAGGGGTAACCGTTGACTGTAATCTGAATTTTAAATCGCATATTCATCAGACCACTAGGACAGCATTTTTTCACTTAAGAAACATAGCTAAAGTTAGACCTCTTATATCATTGAAAGATGCTGAGAAATTAATTCACGCTTTTGTTTTCAGTAGACTAGATTACTGTAACGCACTCCTCTCAGGACTACCCAAAAAGACATAAATCATTTGCAACGAGTGCAGAATGCAGCTGCTAGAATCCTAACTGGGAAAAGAAAATCCGAACACATTTCTCCAGTTTTGATGTCACTACACTGGTTGCCTGTGTCATTCAGGATTGACTTTAAAATAC
>NW_024382128.1:0-3517 GCF_016835505.1 Polypterus senegalus
GTTAAAGGTCATTTTGAAAAACTTTTGTGAAACAACCCAAACAGTTCTTAACCAAAAAGGGTACGGGGGTTTCATCTTTTAGAACTGCCTTTACCAGGTTTTTTGATTTTCCACAGGTTAGAGTTAAAAGGTAACCGGATTCACCATAGGGGGTTTAAAGGGCTGAAAATCACTTTGTGTAAAATGTGGGGCCCAAAAATTTGGGTTTGGGGGCCCGTAAAAGGGGCGTTTGAGGAAAAAAAGGGTTAAATTTCTAACGTGTGAAAGCCCCAAATTAGGGAAAAAAAACTTTCTATATTTGTTTCCCCCAGGTTAACCGGAATGTTTAACTGTTTTCAGGGAATTTACACTAAATCCTGATTTACTTTGGGGAAAAAATCAAGTTGAGTGAAACTCAATGGGGTTTAACCTATTTGTAAAACCCCAGATCTGTTTTTAGACCCAAAAAAACAAGGTTTCCTGGGGGAAAACTCCCTCAACCTGGTTAACCCAAAAACCCCACCGCGTTTTTTAAAAGTTTCGGTTAAAAGCATTAAAATAAAAACCCCAACCCTAAAAAAAATTTTTGGGTTTTAATTTTTCAAAGTGCACTCAAACCCTTTTAACCCCTTAACCAATGGACAAAACTGATGTTGGGGTAAAACTAAGTCTTAATTTTTGTTTTGACCGGAAACCCTTTTTAAAAATTTTTTTTAACCGGGGGGGAAAAAAAAATTTTCCCAAAAAATTTTAAAACCCCCCCGGGGGGGGGGGGGGGCCCCGGGTGGGGGGAAAAAAAAAAAAAAATTTTTTTTCCCCCGGGGGAAAGGTTTTGGAAAATTTTTGGGCCTTTTAAAAACTTCCCCTTTTAAAAACCCGGTTGGGGAATTTTAAAATTTTTTTTTTTTTTTAAAAAAAACCCCCCCCAAGAAAAAAAGGGGGGTTTTTAAGGGGAAAAAACCCTTTTTTGGGGGCCCCCAAAACCCTTTGGGAAAAAGTTTAAAAAATAACTTTTTAGGTTTCCCTGGTGGGGGGCCCCCTTTTTGGTTTTTAAAAGGTTTTTAACCTGGGCGATGGTGATTTTTTTCCGCCTGGGCTGCAGTCAAAAAAACCTGAAAAAGTGTTCGTGAAACAATTTTGTTAAAAAGTTTTTTCAGGGGTGGTTACATTCCAAACCGGTTTAAATTCCATTTAAAAACCCGGTTGATTGGGTTAATGGTCCATGTTGGAAACCCCACGCACGGCCTTTTTTGCGAAAAATTTTTTTTGGTAAAAACGTCAAGCACAAAGTTTTGGGGCCAAAGGGTTTGGTGAAAAAGGGTTTCAACTCTAGCGCTTGGAAAAATTTCAAAAATATAAACCCCATCCCATGTTAAGAACTACCCCATGGTCCTTCATTTAAACTCATTTTTTAACCCCCTTTAACAATGGACAAGCGAGTTGGTGACTCAATATTTATTTTTAATTTTAAAAAATTTTGGGGGTTTTTAGAAAAGAACTGTTTTTAACGTTTTTTTGAAGCTTTGTGGCAAAAGGTTTTTTTTTGGGGCCCCCCGGGGGGTGGTAATTGGGGTTTTCCCCCTTTGTAAAATCCCCCTTTTTTAAAAAGGTTTCTTTGGGGTTAAAACTTGAAAGGGGGTTTTTGGGGGCCCCCCGGCATTTTTAAAAAGTTGAAAACATTGGCCGTGGGGCCAGTTTTAAAATTTCCCAATTTGGGGAAATTAAAAAATTTGGGTTTTCTTTTGGGGAAACCCCCATTTTGAAAGTTATTTACAAGGGTTTTTGGGAAAAGCATGGTGGAAAAAACCCCCGTTTTCCCGTAAAGGCCCTGAAATGGTTAGGTAAAAAGGTTATTAATTAACAAAAAAAAAATCTAAAAAAAGTTTAAAAAAATTTTCCTTTTTAAACTTTTTAAAATTTTTCAAATGAATTCCAAAATCAAATAACCCTTTTTTTCCATTGATTTATTTGGGGGAAAAATGGGTTGGTTTTTGGAGTTTAAAAACTTTGGAAACCCCTTTAAAAAATTGGAAATTTTTTGAAAAGCTTTTTTAAATTTTCCCGGGGGAAAATGGGTCCTTTTGCCAAAATTTTGGCCCAAAAACTTTGGAAAAAAAAGGTTACCTTCAACTCTACCTGTGTAAAATCAAAATAATGGTAAAAAGTTCTAAATGATAAAAAAGTTCCCATTTAAAATTTTTTGGTGTTTAACTTTTTTCAATACTTCATCTTTAAAAATCCTTTTAAAACCCCTTTAAACCCAAAGGACAAAACGAAATTAGTGAAACTCAATGACTTTATGTTGTGAAACCACATGAAAACTTCTGTATAGTTTTTACATAAAAAATTTTTTTAAAATTTCCCCCTTTTCAAAGTTATTTTTGGGCCCCAAATTTTTGAAAAAAGGTTCCTTAACTCAAAGCGTGTAAAAAAATACCCGGAAAGGGCAAAGTTCCCCCCTCCCATTTTAAAAAATTTTTATTTTCCCCCCCCAAAAATTACCTCAAACTCCCCTTTTTAAATTCCCATTATTTCATTGGGAAAAAATGAATTTAGTTAAATTTAATAGTCTTCACTTCAATTTTAAAGTTAAAATGAAACACATCCGACTAGTTTTTGAAAAAGAACTGTTTGAACAGTTTCATGGTGGAAAACAAAGGGTACTCATTGTACACAAAAATGAATTTTAGGTCCCGAAAAGGGTTTTGGGGAAATAGGTTACCTTCAACTCCTGTGTAAAGTCAAAATACTATGGTAAAAAAAAGTTCTAAAAAAATAAAAACCCATTCCTTTGGGTTAAAAACTGTTTTGGGTTTAACTGTTTTTATAGTGCACTTCACATCTTAAACTCACTTTTTATATCCCCATTAACTTCAATGGAAAAACTAAGTTCAGTGAAACTCAATGGTCTTCTTCATGTTGTGAAACCCCGAAAAACTTCCCAAAATTTTTTTTAAAAAATGAACTGTTTGAACATTTCCTGGTGGAAAAAAGGCGTCCCCATGTGGCACAAAAGTTATTTTCAGGCCCAAAAGCTTATGGTAAATAAGGTTCCTTTAACTCTAGCAGCTTTGGGGAAAAACTCTGGTAAAACAGTTCTAAATGATGAAAACCCCCGTACCATTTTGGTTGAACTGTTTGGATGGCCCCTTGTTTTTTAAAGTGCACTTCAACATCTCAAACTCACTTTTGAAATCCCCCTTTACTTGCATTGGGCCAAAAAAAAAGTTAGTGAAACTCAATAGTCTTTAACTTGTTGTGAAACCACTTGAAAAAAATGACGTTTTTACAGAAATGAACTGTTTTGAACAGTTTCCCGGTGGGAAAAAATGGCATCACAAATTTTACACAAAGTTTTTTGGGCTGAAATGCGTTATGGTGAAAAAAGGTTATCTTCAACTCTAACGCTGTGTAAAAGTCAAAATACTCGGTAAAGCAGTTCTAAATGTAAATCCCAGTTTATGGTTAAAAACTGTTTTTGGGTGGTTTCCCCTGTTTTCAAAGTGCAATTCCCTCTCAAACTCCCAAACCTTTTTTA
>NW_024382129.1:0-8873 GCF_016835505.1 Polypterus senegalus
CTCTTAGAAGTGCTGAAGAAAGACAACTGCTCGTGTTCGAGATGACAGCGCTCAGAAAGATACTTGGAGTACGCATCATAGACAAGATGAGAAACGAAGACATCAGGAAAGCCCTCAACCAGACAGAAACGATAGTGCAACGAGTGCACGAACAACCACATAAGTGGCTAGGTCATGTACTCCGGATGGACAAGAACAGGATTGCTAACATCACACTACATGGAAGAGTGGATGGAACCAACAAGAGAGGGCGCCCAAGAATGACATAGGACTGCAAGATATAACGCGGACGGCCCAAGACAGAGATCTGTGGTGTTTGATGTCTCCTCATGCTAGAGCCCATGTCGACGTGTAATTACAACACTGAGATATAGCAAAAAGAAGCAGACACTTTTATCAAAAACAACATGCAAAAAGAGGTCAACATAATCGACATTTGAGAACAAGTGTTATTGAACAAGGGTTCAAAATTGACCGTTACAAGTGAGGAGCTTAGAATAAAGTACAAGTGAGTTACGATTCCTGGGTTACAAAACCTGTGGAAGATTAATTTTAGGGTAACATAGCTTTCATGTTAAAGAAATAGCATGTCAGAAACCTTTGCAGGCATATCAGGAAAATAGATAAAGGTCAAGTGAACAACAAAATGTACTAAAAGATGACTAAGAAATTTGCAGATGTCCTATAAAACAACCAGAATGGAGAGTTGTTAAACGCACAGAAATTTCAAGGGTGGTGGCTCAACTCAAAGGTACAAGAAGAACCAGAATATAATATGACTTTTATTTTATACTAGCAAAATACCCGCGCTTCGCAGCGGAGAAGTAGTGTGTTAAAGAAGCAATGAAAAGAAAAGGAAACATTTTGAAAATAACGTAACCTGATTGTCAATGTAATTGTTTTGTCACTGTTGTGAGTGATGAGTGTTGTTGTCATATATATATATATTTACACACACACACATAAACATATATATATATACATATATACATACAAATACATATATATATATACATACATACACACACACATATATAAACATATATATACATATACATACATATCTACATATATACACACACAGCTATTTCGTATCAGTGCAATACGCTGTTTGTTAAAATGGTTGACTCCCGCTCTTACGTGCAATAACAAATCAAATCATTCAGTTGTCTTTGCTCATATGTCATTTTAGAGCTGGACGCCTGGCATCTTTTTTTGGCCACAAGTTCGTTTCTGTTTGGTGTGAGGTTCTGTGTTGTGGAGATTCTCAGGATGGATTGCAGGTGCTCATCAGTGAGGCGACTCCTGTGTGCTGTTTTGTTAGTCTTTATCACTGAGAAGAGCTTCTCACACAGATATGTGCTACCAAACATGCACAAGGTTCGAGCCGCATGTAGACGGACTTTTTTTGTTCTTCAAAGTCACCAAAGCGCCGTGCAAACTCAATGCGCAATAACTGTAGTAAGCGGTAAGTGTTCGGCAAGGCAGCTGAAGCGCTGCATTATGGGATCTGTAGTTTATTGTGTTACCAGCGCTTCATATACCCGGCTTTAATAACAATAATACAGTATATAAAATTATCTCGCGGCCGGATATAATTACACGCCGGGCCGGATGTGGCCTGCGGCCCTTGAGTTTGACACATATGGACTAAATAGAACTTGAAAAGATATATTTTTCAAATGTGATCGCAATTCAGATAGAGTTGACGCAAGCACTACAGCCTGCATGCCTCAATAAGTCATCCTCCCCTCGCTCTTACTTTTTACCGTTCATCTAATGAATACACTGAGTATGGCTTTACCAAAACAATCATTGATGGCGAATAAAGTATCCATTATTCGAGTATGTAGATCGGGATATATACATATACATATATATATATACCCGCGATCGCAGCGAGAAGTAGTGTGTTAAAAAGGTAGAAAAGAAAAGGAAACATTTAAAAATAACGTAACATGACTGTCAATATACAGTATTTGTTTTGTGAGTGTTACTGAGTGTTGCTGTCATCAAGGATTTGATTATCATTATTTCTTTCAATCAGGTTCGTATTTGTAGGATGTGTTGTGTTCAAGTTACATTCCGTGTTTGTCAATCGTTGTAAAGATGACAGGTTTCTTTCATCGATTCGTTTCTTACTGCATCAATAAACAGCTCGTCTTCATCTTTATCTGAGACCTGACACACTGCATGCACGGGTTTTTACACTGTCTTCCTTTAGCGGGACATTGACTTTTTCCACCGTGTGCTTTGTTTCCACAGTAGCTGCATTTATGAATATGCTTATCAGGCGCTTCATATTTTTGCTGCCTTTTCAATTGTGTAATTCGTTTTTTGTTCAGCGCCCTTTGGAACTGTTGCTTTTATCTGTGCACTGCATCAGTTCACGTGAGCCACTCGGTGTACATGCATCGAAGGTTCCCAGCTGTGCTGGTGCCATCTCCTGCTATGTCCATGGCTGTATTTAATGTTACCTTAGTCCTGGCACTTTCTCTCGCAGTTTCGCTGAGTTTGTGTCAAACACCACCCTGACCATCTCATCTTCCTCTCCATAAGCACAGTCCTTCACCCGTGAATATTTACCCGTGGCAGTTTGCTATTGATTGCCGCTGATGGACGGCCTTATATGGGCAGGCACTAAATTACAAACGCCAGTGGCAGCCTGTCTATGAACTTAATTTAAAGTGTAGGTTTACATCGTGCTTTGTTTCAGTAGCAGAACTCATGAATATGGTTGTATATGTCACTCGCTCGCTTCTTATTGTTTCGCTGCCTTCTCAATTATATAATGCATGTTTCTTGAGCGCTTTTTGAGGTCTTCCTGGTTTTCTATGTACTGCGTGATTACGTGGGAGGCGTGATGATGTCACACGAAACTCCGCCCCCACGGCGTTGAAGCTCATCTCCATTACAGTAAATGGAGAAAACTGCTTCCAGTTATGACCATTACGCATAGAATTTCGATATAAAACCTGCCCAACTTTTGTAAGGAAGCTGTAAGGAATGAACCTGCTAAATTTCAGCCTTCCACCCACACGGGAAGTTGGAGAATTAGTTAGTGAGTGAGTGAGTGAGTCAGTGAGTGAGTGAGTGAGGGCTTTGCCTTTTATTAGTATAGATAACTCATTCGGGTGTAAACCAATGAACCAACCAAAGTAAAATGTATGTATTGATTGACACTGTGTAAATCCAATAGTTTATAATATTGTAGCGACCCGTGGTGGAGTCTTTAAAGATTTTATTTATTTATTTATTTATTTTATTTATTAATTTTATTACAATCAATACATAGCAATCAAGTTTTTACAAAAAAAAAGAATTATGCTAAGAACAGATCGATCCCCACCCTTGAGAGAGAGAGCAAGCCAAACGGTGTAAAATTTAAGGCTTGTAAAAAATACCTAAATCAACAAATTCTCTGTGCTTTATAAACTCATTTCAAAATATTACTGATTAGATCCTGCCATGTTTTGAAAAACGTCTGCACAGATCCTCTAACTGAGTATTTGATTTTTCCAATTTCAAATAGTATAACACATCGGTTTCCCACTGACTTAAAAGAGGAGAGTTTGGGTTCTTCCAGTTTATCAGAATAAGTCTGCGTGCCAACAGTGTAGTGAATGCAATCACAATTTGTTTGTCTTTCTCCACTTTAAGCCAACTCTGGAAGAACCCCAAACACAGCTGTTAATGGGTTAGGAGGGATTGTGAGTCCAAGGCTGTCTGAGAGGTAATTAAAAATTTTTGTCCAGAATAATGTTAATTTGATGCAGGCCCAGAACATGTGACCTAGTGAGGCTGGGGCTTGGTTGCAACGTTCGCAGGTTGGATCATGCCCTGGAAACATTTTGGAGAGTTTTAGTCGAGACAGATGTGCTCGATATATAATTTTGAGTTGTATAATTGTATGCTTTGCGCATATGGAGCTTGAGTGAATTCTCTGCATTGCTACTTTCCACTCCTTTTCTGATATATTAATTGAGAGGTCATTTTCCCAGTGTCCTCTTGGATCTTTGAAAGGAAGGGATTGTAAAAGGATTTTATATATTGTAGAGATGGAGTCTAACTCCTTGAAATTGAGCAATAATTTTTCCAGCGTGGATGAGGGTGCAAGATGAGGAAAATCTGGAAGGTTATGTTTAACAAAGTTCCTGATTTGAAGATAGTGAAAGAAATTTGTAGCTGGAATGTTAAATTTGGACTGTAATTGTTCATAGGATGCAAAGACGTTGTCTATATAGAGATCTCTAAGCAAGTTAATTCCAAATTTTTTCCAGATATTAAAACTGCATATGTTTGTGAGGGTTGAAAGAGGTGGTTCTTTTGCAGGGGTGCCACAGAAAGAAGCTTCTCCGTCTTAAAATGCTTTCTACACTGGTTCCAGATTCTAAGTGAGTGGAGCACAATTGGGTTATTAGTGTATTGCCGATAACGTGTGTTTATTGGAGCGCAGAGCAGGGAATACAAAGAAGTACTGCAGGATTTTACTTCTATTGCGGTCCATGCCTGTGTATGTTCTTCTATTTGTGTCCAGGTTCTTATCGCCTGTATATTTGCCGCCCAGTAATAAAACTGGAAGTTAGTTAGAGCCATGCCGCCTTCTGCCTTTTGTCTTTGTAGGGTCGCTCTTTTGATGCGTGGATGTTTAGAATTCCAAATAAATGAGTTTATTGTTGAATCTAATTGCTTAAAGAACGATTTATTAATGTATATTGGAATGTTTTGAAATAAAAAAAGGAGCTTAGGAAGAATATTCATCTTAACTTCTTTAAAGATTTTAGAGCCGAACTCTGCCATGCACCTCTTCCAAGCTGTCAGCTAGCGGATTGCCAGCGTTATGCACGCAGCTGCACCCAGCTCTTTAGATAACGAGCACTCGTGTCCTATACACCGCACGACTCCGAGTGTCTCGGCAATAATTGCTTAGATAGAATCTTAGCAATGATACAGCTCTGTCCTGTTGTATCTTTTTATTAACAGATAGCCAGTAAAACAAAGCTTAAACCTCATTGTATAGCCATGGTCAAGGTCATTTACAGAGCCATCTTTCTCATTGATGGTGACTATTTACAATAACAACCCCGGAGGGCGATAACCCAACCCACCCCACTGATTGAGCACAAACACATACAACACTACAACAAGACAATTAGGTTACTAAGTTAATTTCGACACAACAATAAGCTTTACATAAATTCCCCACAAACTATTTACATAAATTACCCATACGGCGTCACTCCAGCAGCGCTTGCTGCCGGGTCGGTGCAAGGGGCTGGCAATGGTTGTAAAGTTTTTTACAAACCTCCTGTAATATGAGGCTAAACCCAGGAAGCTCCGCAGTTCGGTGATGTTGGCTGGTGGGGGCCAGTTGCTCACGGCAGCCACCTTTGCTGGGTCTGTAGCCACCCCACTCTCACTGATTACGTGCCCTAGAAACTGGGTCTGTCGGGCGAACAGATTGCATTTTTCAGGGTTCAACCGCAACCCAGCGCTACGAATGGCGGTCAGGACCTCCCTTAAATTGTGCACAGCCTGGTCAAAGTCTCTGGCATGAATCAACAAATCATCTAAATAGACCACACAACGGGTTCGGGGAATGTCTTTCAGGACCCGCTCCATTAGTCTTTCAAAAGTGGCCGGTGCATTACAAAGTCCAAACGGCATTACCTTAAACTGCCACAGCCCTTGTCCGATGGTGAATGCAGTTTTGGGTCGGTCCTCTGCTGCCAGTTCTACCTGCCAATATCCACTGCGCAAGTCCAAGGTGCTAAACCAACAGGATCCAGCCACATAATCCAATGCATCGTCGATGCGGGGCAGTGGGTAAGAGTCTTTGAGTGACTGCATTTAATTTACGAAAGTCCACACAAGGGCGCCAACCCCCCGTTTTCTTCCGCACCATGACCATGGGTGCGGCCCAGGGACTGTCCGAAGGCTCAATAATGTCGTTGGTTACCATCTCGCGAATCAATTCTTCGGCAGCTTGGCCTTTTGCAAGAGGCAATCGGTGGGGGCGCAAACGAATGGGAGCGGCGTGGCCAGTGTCAATGTGTTTTACTAACGAGGTTCTGGTGCAGTCCTCCTCTCGAGCCGCAAAAATGTCCACAAAGTCGTTCAGTAATTTCTGGAGTTGCTCCTGCTGTGCCGTGCTCAGATGTTCACCACTTCGATGGCCCAATTCTTCCACAGCGGCAACCGTCTCAGCTGATGGGGGGTCGTGCGATGAATTTAACTGTCCAGCAATACTCTCCTGGGGATTCTCTTGAACCCTTGCAACTTCCAAACAATGGTTGGGAGCCGGTGAGCAGGGGTGTCTAGGTGAATCCACTCTGGCAGTCCTTCCAGGACGGTTCCAGCCCGACCGGAGCGGCACAGTCTCATTACCCAAACAAAGGACGGCCCTTGACACATCAACACGTGCTCCCCAGTGGGCCAACAAGTCCAACCCAATAATGCACTGGTCTTTAATGTCCGCAAGCCAGAATTCATGGTTGGTCTGGCTCGTCCCTACCAACACAGATAACAGTTTCTTTCCGGGCATTACTGTCTGTTCACCCGTAACAGTCGTAGTTAAGCTATTTGTGGGGTCCAGCCCTCTGGAAGAAGAGCAGCGGTTTCGGGCAACACTCCTTTTCGTAGCAAACAAATAGTGGACCCCGTGTCCACTAAAGCACTGCATGGCCGTCCGTCAATAGTGCAGTCTAGGTATAGTCCAGTGGAAAATCCACAGCGCCCAACTTTAAAGCAGTCATTGTGGAGGGTGCTGAAAACGGAGCGAGGGTCCCCTCACGGCCTCACCCCGATGTCGTTTCCCTGCGGTGATGCTGTACGAGGCAAAGGACTTGGGGCAGGGCAATCCCTGGCAAAGTGCTCTGGTTCTCCGTCATCGGAAACAGCAGTCTACTCGTTGTCTCTGTCGGGGGTTGATGTTGGTTGGGCGCGACTGACCTCCACTACCTCAGACGGGTCCCCTTCCGCCCTTCGTTCAACTGCTCTTGTTAGCCGACTCGGGCGTGGCGTTCGTCTTGTCGGTGACTCAGTTTGTAGTACCTCTTCAGCCCGCTCAGCCTCTCGTAGTGCCTCGCTCAAATCTCGAGGTGACGATAGACAGACATGCTGGCGAAGGCGTTCTGGTGTGAGGCCCGCAGAAGCATGAAGACTGAGTTCCTCCTCGCTGCTGTCGAGAAAGTAGGGTAACCTTTTCGTGTATATACCCTGATGTCAGCGGCAAAGGCTCCTACACTCTCACCTTCACGCCGACGTCGGCTAGTCAGCTTTTCTCTGCTGCATTCTGCTGAGGTTCTTTGTCCAAAGCGACGGGTGAGAGCAGCGGTGAGAGCCTGAAGATCACGACACTCTTCCGATGGCAGATCAATGAGTACCTGAAGTGCGGGACCCTCCAAGGCAAGGGCCAAGTGTGTGCAGCTTCCTCGCGGTTCCACTCATTGTGTATCGCGGCCAGATCCACTTGTGCAAGGTATGGCTCTAAGGGCGTCAATCCGCTGTATCGCGGCAGCTTAGCAGGTGACCGTGAGAAGAGGACCGGCCGACTGGTAACCTGGGGTATCGCTGCAGCGACGGCCCACTCTGGCCGTGCTTAGAAGATCACAACACTGTCCGGGGAACACTGGCACCATCAGGCCGGTCTGCCTTTTTTCTCCGCACAGCTCCGCTGATCAGGCGCTCTAACGTAACGCTGTTCTCTAAGATGGCACGCTCTAATTCTTCAAGACTCTGTTCCATAACGGCGTCTTCTAAACAGCCTGGGATCCCACATCTGACACCAATGTAGCGACCCGTGGTGGAGTCTTTAAAGATTTTAGAGCCGAACTCTGCCGTGCACCTCTCCCAAGCTGTCGGCTAACGGATTGCCAGCGTTATGCACGCAGCTGCACCCAGCTCTTTAGATAACGAGCACTCGTGTCCCATACACCGCACGACTCCGAGTGTCTCGGCAATAATTGCTTAGATAGAATCTTAGCAATGATACAGCTCTATCCTGTTGTATCTTTTTATTAACAGATAGCCAGTAAAACAAAGCTTAAAACTTATTGTATAGCCATGGTCAAGGTCATTTACAGAGCCATCTTTCTCATTGATGGTGACTATTTACAATAACAACAACCCCGGACGGCGATAACCCAACCCACCCCACTGATTGAGCACAAACACATACAACACTACAACAAGAAAGACAATTAGGTTACTAAGTTAATTTCGACACAACAATAAGCTTTACATAAATTACCCATAAATTCCCCACAAACTATTTACATAAATTACCCATACGGCTTCACTCCACCAGCGCTTGCTGCCGGGTCGTTACAATATACAGTGGTGTGAAAAACTATTTGCCCCCTTCCTGATTTCTTATTCTTTTGCATGTTTGTCACACAAAATGTTTCTGATCATCAAACACATTTAACCATTAGTCAAATATGACACAAGTAAACACAAAATGCAGTTTTTAAATGATGGTTTTATTATTTAGGGAGAAAAAATCCAAACCTACATGGCCCTGTGTGGAAAAGTAATTGCCCCTTGTTAAAAAGAACCTAACTGTGGTGTATCACACCTGAGTTCAATTTCCGTAGCCACCCCCAGGCCTGATTACTGCCACACCTGTTTCAATCAAGAAATCACTTAAATAGGAGCTGCCTGACACAGAGAAGTAGACCAAAAGCACCTCAAAAGCTAGACATCATTTCAAGATCCAAAGAAAGTCAGGAACAAATGAGAACTGAAGTAATTAAGATCTATCAGTCTGGTAAAGGTTATAAAGCCATTTCTAAAGCTTTGGGACTCCAGTGAACCACAGTGAGAGCCATTATCCACAAATGGCAAAAACATGGAACAGTGGTGAACCTTCC